>NC_051163.1:116163486-116212814 GCF_013339745.2 Dermacentor silvarum
TTCTCCTTTGGGTACCCTCCCGTCGCGTCGGCCTTTGCGAAAAACTGCTGCCACGATACGTCGGGCCATACCGAGTTCTTCGCCAAGTCACCAGCCTCACATATGAAATCTCACCTGTGAATTCGAAGTCTTCTACCACCCCAGGAACTGATATCGTGCACGTTTCGCCACTAAAGCCCTATAACTCGCACGCTCATTCGACACCCTAAGAAGCATCGAGACGATGCTTCTGCCGCCGGGGGCTTAATGTCACGTACGAGTTTGTACTGCTGTGGACAAAATGACGTTGGTTGGGGAAGAAGAGGCTGAAGTGTCTCGGAGCTCGGTAGATGGTGTCACCCTGGCCACAGAGCTACAAACCTCTAACTGTATATACTGTAAATACATATATTTTCTCCCCGTAAAATATTTTCTCACACTTGCAGGTAATAATTAATTGGTTAACATTGTCAGCTGGCTCTCAGGGGCACTCATTTCTATCCCATAGACTATTGGCATTCAGTTGTACTTGCTTTTCCACTCACCTAAACACACTGACTTCTCATTCTTGTGAAATCAGCAGAATTAGTGAAAAGCTCTCGAATGTGTGTCTATCTGTAGTGATATTACAGCTCGTATAAGTTCTTCAATGTCATCCTCATGTGAGCAACATTGTAAATGCGTGTATTATTCTGAGCCCCGCACCACTTTTGAGCTGGCAAAATATCAGCTTTTTCTTCGTGTGCTTCATCATAAGCATACGATATTTCAGCACTGCAATGAACAGCCATTCTCGGCCTGATTTTTGCTTACCGGTGCTGTGGTCCACTCTAAAGTTCCACTAAAGAGCCCGGGGTTCTGCTTTCTTTGTTGGCGTTCTTATTAGCGCCGAACTCCCGCTTTATTCTTGTATAGAAAAATTCAGTTAAGCGAGAATAAAAAGAAAATGCAGAAATTTGATAACTCGAGAAGCATAATCTCATAAGAAAGGTCTTATTAATGCCTATATTGGAGCTAGTGGGTACCTCATAGTCGCAAATCAACACTGCATAGCAATCACCACACAAAAGTAAAATCTCCAACTTATATTATTTTGCCTCTTTCATTGTTTTTTAGCTATGCAGCGCTGAATTCTCACAACATTATGAAGCGATGCAAGTACTGAAAACCAGATTATTCTGTCTGCTATAATACTTAAAACTGCTACAATCGACATGACATATCGCGCCATCGAAGTTTTGCCAGTGGCATACAGCTTCGCCCCTTCTACAAGCAACGAGCGTATTACTCATCTCCGAGAGATATTGTGGCAAATCCTGCGGCTAGTGCAAACCGACACTTCGGAGGTGCTGCGTCGTCGGAGTTATATAATTATGGTCGCGTCACGCAAGCTTCGAGCTAAAGTTGGCTTTGAATTTTAGTGAACTCGATGCATTGAACAGGAAAGTCAGAAACCTACGCAAATCGGCACACTACACAGCGGAAAGTGCGTAACATACCAGAAAATTGTTCAAAGTAAAACCTTCGTTTGAGAAACTGCAACTACAAAATGCAATGAATTAGTCACACAAAGTCCACGAAAGCAAATTTTAAAAAGGGCTCATTGAATGGTAAGAACGCTACATGCAATTACCAGCGGCGCTATAAAACGCAAGCCATAATGAAAATTCGCGCACGAAACTTAAGCAAATGAACACCTGGCTACACAAGAAAAAAGAATGCCAGCAATCATACAATTGGAGAAAACCGAAACAGAACGATGCTTGCAATTACAGCTATTTGACACGCGAAACCTTCGAATGCGCGTGTTCGCATTAGTACTACACTTTCAGATATTTAAATCACCAAGGTTCGTTATCGTCTGGCTCATAATAATACAAGAAATGGAAGAAATTAGGCATTTAGTAAGCGTAGCGTATGGGAAGAGCAAAAATAGACCCACCAAGTAGACACAGGTACTCAGCTCTACAGCACGCAATCCTAGGCCCGCCGATCCAGCTCACATGGCGGCCCACCGCCGCTGATTGCCTGTGCGGCCGTCGTACGCGCACGAATTGTCGAAGTTGCACTGGCTTTTTGCAATTTCCGGTAGCAACGGTGGATTTGAACATCACTGACATCACCGAGAGCGTTCACCGACGCGGCCAGATTACTTCACAACACGAGCACAGTCGCATAACGTCGCCGGTACAAAAATATGACGATAATTGCCACCGAAAACAATCGCCTCGTCCGCCGTCTTACGCTATGTTCTCAATCCTTCCCGACCGACGCACTCTTTCCTCCTTCTCCGCCATCAGAGCAAGGCAGAGGCGACGACTTCTTTCTCTTCGTTCTGTCCTTTTGCCTTTCGTTTTTCTTTCTCCCTATATTGTGCTGAGGCACCAACGGCGCAAGGAGCACTGGCGACTCAGTCTCGCATGCGAAAGGAGGAAAGCGGGAAGGCAGCGCGGGAGGCAGGGGGTGCGGCTCTGGCCGCAACTGCGTACCTGTACTTTGCGCGGATACGAGCAGTCGCCCGCACCGTATGTTAAAAGCGATCTGCAGACGGCTTATAACTTTGTTTGCGCTGTGCTTTCGCCGCTCAGTTTGTGTTGAAACGGAGCAGCTCTCTGGAGCGCGCCGGGAAGAAAGGGAAAACCCAATTACGGGGCCTGTAAAGGCCTCGTGAGCTAGCTTAATCTATCTCTCTTAGACACACCGCACAAGACACTTATAAAATGGATACGCAGATACTAGAGTGGAATGTTAAGGCTTTACTACACAATCTAGATGGCATTAAGGAACTCCTACAAAAGTTCAATTCGATGGTGCTGTGTGTTCATGAAACCTCCGTTGTTTGTGGGTCTGAGACGCCAGTGTTTTGCTTGTATCCATCACCTCGTCTGAGGTGGTGGATAGTACCCGCTCAGTTCGCGGGGATTTTGGTCCTATCTGCAGGGCAGTGGCCCTGGGTCTGGCAGGCCAGCGGGTCAAATTTGATTTTGAGTTCAATGATTTCATTTTCTTTTTTCTAAGGCGGGCATGAACGGGAGGGAGTACGCGGTGTGATCGCTGTCACTGTTAGCACAGCAAGTGGTGAAAGTGCAGGTGCTCACTGGAAGCACATTTTGCACAAGTGGTGCATGCCCCCTCGTGCAGGTGTCAGATGAGTGCTCACTGGAGGCACATTTTGCGCAAGTGGTGCACCCTCGGCAGGTTTGCGCACCATGCCCGAAACGCTGACACATAAAGCATCGGTGCGGATTCAGAATGTACGGTACAAGGAGTTTGCAGTGTCCAGTTTCTATTGAGTCTGGTAGGTTACTTGTTCCAAACATATAGATTATATTTTTCGTCTGGATTTGCTTATTTTCGCGCCTGATGATTATTCTTTAGACTTTTACTACGTTCTGATCTTGCCACTCCTCAAGTAGCTCGACCTCACTAAGATCGAGTAGGTCATCTTCAGCGATGACTTCGCGGGCAGTGTTTCAAGGATCTGTGTAGGCCTACTGATACAGGTATGTCTCCAAAAGCAATTAATTTTGACAATTTCCTGGACTGGGTCTTGTCACGAACTTCAAGAAGAAGGTCGCCGATTCCCATGTCACGAACTTCAAGAAGAAGGTCGCCGATTCCCATCTTAGTTATTTATACCTTGGACCAAGTGATTCTGTAAACGATTTTTCCACAACAAAAGGAGGTATTGTGCGGACTGTATTGGTTTCGTGCTGACTGTGAATTACGTAATACTTTGCGAATGTTTCTTTTGGCTGCATGAGAAAACTGAAGATTTCATCGGTGCGCCCCCTCTTGAGGGAGCGATCAGGTAGTAAAGGGAAATTGGATGCCATAAATAAGATTGCTATAATCGGCAGGGATGGCCGCCGCCCACCCTGGAGGCCAACTAGTGGATGACACAGGACAAATTATTCAGTTCTGTGCACTCCAATAGTGCATCCTCACTATAACCAAATACCTATACCCAAGGCTGGATAAATTGCACAAGGTTAACCCTTGCTGCGCATGAAATCGGAAGTAAAAGTAAAATAAAGAATGGACAGGAAATATTGAAAGCGAGAGAGACAGACGAAGATTGGAGAGAAGGACAGGAAAATGCAACTACCGATTTCCCCCGGGTGGGTCAGTCCGGGGGTGCCGTCTACGCGAAGCGGAGGCCGAAGAGGTGGGTTGCCTCCACCGAGGGGCCATAAAGGTCCAAACATCCAGTATTGGCTCAACTTCAGGATCCCCTTTTCCCCGGACACGGCTAAGCCGCGCACGGCTACACGTGGAAGGGTCCAACCCTCATGGGATCGGGTTCTTGTTGTCGCAACACACCAAACGCCTGCTCACGCAGACACCCCAGCGGGGTTTGGTGCATAGGTGGGTGAAACAAACTGAACTTTCTCAGAGTCACTCAAAAAAAATAGATACCTTTGCTTAGGGATTCTAGTCAATCGTGTTCACTCAGACTCACTGAAACTCACCAAAATTTTATATTCTCGCTCACTCGGACTCAGACTGACGGGCCTGTCGTAATGTGAGAGAGCATGAGTAAGCTTGCCGACCTACGCATGTAAGAGAGTTGGGCAATTACTTCTAAGTGCATCACATGACAATTTCCTATACTGGGTCTTGTCACGAACTTCAAGAAGAAGGTCGCCGATTCCCATCTTAGTTATTTATACCTTGGGCCAAGTGATTCTGTCAACGATTTTTCCACAACAAAAGGAGGTATTGTGCGGACTGTATTGGTTTCGTGCTTACTGTGAATTACGTAATACTTTGCGAATGTTTCTTTTGGCTGCATGAGAAAACTGAAGATTTCATCGGTGCGCCCCCTCTTGAGGGAGCGATCAGGTAGTAAAGGGAAATCGGATGCCATAAATAAGATTTCTATAATCGGCAGGGATGGCCGCCGCCCACCCTGGAGGCCAACTAGTGGATGACACAGGACAAATTATTCAGTTCTGTGCACTCCAATAGTGCATCCCCACTATAACCAAATACCTATACCCAAGGCTGGATAAATTGCACAAGGTTAACCCTTGCTGCGCATGAAATCGGAAGTAAAAGTAAAATAAAGAATGGACAGGAAATATTGAAAGCGAGAGAGACAGACGAAGATTGGAGAGAAGGACAGGAAAATGCAACTACCGATTTCCCCCGGGTGGGTCAGTCCGGGGGTGCCGTCTACGCGAAGCGGAGGCCGAAGAGGTGGGTTGCCTCCACCGAGGGGCCATAAAGGTCCAAACATCCAGTATTGGCTCAACTTCAGGATCCCCTTTTCCCCGGACACGGCTAAGCCGCGCACGGCTACACGTGGAAGGGTCCAACCCTCATGGGATCGGGTTCTTGTTGTCGCAACACACCAAACGCCTGCTCACGCAGACACCCCAGCGGGGTTTGGTGCATAGGTGGGTGAAACAAACTGAACTTTCTCAGAGTCACTCAAAAAAAATAGATACCTTTGCTTAGGGATTCTAGTCAATCGTGTTCACTCAGACTCACTGAAACTCACCAAAATTTTATATTCTCGCTCACTCGGACTCAGACTGACGGGCCTGTCGTAATGTGAGAGAGCATGAGTAAGCTTGCCGACCTACGCATGTAAGAGAGTTGGGCAATTACTTCTAAGTGCATCACATTGCATGGAGATTTTTTGCCACCTATGCTCCTTGTGGTTTGCATACAGGAAACGCAGTTTCATATGTAAACGACCTCATAACTTAAATTGTAGCTTCCAATAACCAGATTTTTTATAGCATCGTAGGGCGAGTGTCAGCCGCGCCGCAAGTAACGTCACAGGTGGTGCTTTATGGAGAGGGTGGCGGTGACTGCGGGAGAAAGGAGTAAATTGCTGCACTTGCGGTGTGTTCGCATGTTGTGTCTTCAGACGTGTTCATGCCGGCGTTTGCTGAGCTGTTTGCTTTAGAGATGTTCTTAAATCATCTGACGAGCGGGATTTACAAAGGTTATTCGTCCGGGCGGCACCGTGTCGTCGTGGGCTGTATTAACAACCAGTGAAAGAGGAAGCTGCTCATGGTAGAGTCCAGCAATTGACGTTCACCGAGACACAAAAGCTTGTGTTTATGTGGAGTGTATTCGCTGCACAATCTTCCGCCGGCGCCTGCCAAACGACAGCATAGGATAATGGCTTTATATAGAAAGTCTTCGTGCGCAGCAAGTTTGCTCGGGTGTGTTGGTTTCGTTGTAGTCATTATCATCATTAGCCTATACCTATGTCCACAGCAGGACGAAGGCCTCTCCCTACGATCTCTAATTACCCCTGTCTTGGGCTAGCTGATTCCAACTTGCGCCTGCGAATTTCCTAACTTCATCACTCCACCTACTTTTCTGCCGTCCTCGACTGCGTGTCCCTTTTCTTGGTATCCATTCTGTAACTCTAATGGTTCACCGGTTATCCATCCTGCGCATTACATGGCAGGCCCAGCTCCACTTTTTCCACTTTATTTCAACTAGAATGACAGCTATCCACGTTTGTTCTCTGATCCACACCGGTCTCTTCCTGTCTCTTAACCTTAGACCTAACATTTTTCGTTCCATCGCTCTTTGTGTGGCCCCTAACTTGTTCTTGAGCTTCTTTTTTAACTTCCAAGTTTCTGCCCCATATGTTAGCACCGGTAGAATGCAATGAGTGTACACTTTTATTTTCAACGACATTGGTAAGCTCCCAGTCAGAATGTGGCAATGCCTGCCATATGCACTGCATCCCAATTTTATTCTTCAGCCAATTTCTTTCTCCTAATCAGGGTCCCCTGTGAGTAATTGACCTAGATAAACGTGCTCCTTTACAAACTCTAGAGGCTGACTGGCGATCCTGAATTATTGTTCCCTTGCCAGGCTATTGAACATTATCTTTGTCTTCTGCATATAATCTTCAACCCCACTCTTACGCTTTCTCGGTTAAGATCCTCAATCATTTGCTGTAATTCGTCCCCGTTATTGCTGAATTGGACAATGTCATCTCCAAATCCAAGGTTGCTGAGGTATTCGCCGTTGATCCTCATTCCTAAGACTTCCCAGTCTAAGAGCTTGAATACTTTTTCTAGGCATGCTCTGAATAGCATTGGAGAGATTGTGTCTCCTTGCCTGACCCCTTTCTTGATCGGCATCCGTCTACTTTTCTTGTGGAGAACCAAGGTTACTGTGCAATTCTTGTAGATATTTGCCAATATATTCACGTATGCATCCTGTACTCCTTGGTTATGTAATGCCTCTGTGACTGCTGGTACCTCTAGTGAATCAAATGCTTTTTCATAATCTATAAAAGCCGTATTGAGAGGTTGATTGTACTCCGCAGATTGCAGAGGACATGGTTGATGACATGGATATGATCCATCGTAGAATATCCCTTCCTGAAGCCAGCTTCTTCTCTTGGTTGGTTGAAGTCAAGTGTTGCCCTGATTCTATTTGAAATTACCTTGGTGAATATTTCATACAATACTAAGAGCAAGCTAATGGGTCTATAATTATTCAATTCTTTAACGTTTCCCTTCTTGTGGATGAGTATAATATTGGCGTTCTTCCAGCTTTCTGGTACACTTTAAGTCGTAAGGTACTGCGTATAAAGGGCCGCAAGCTTTTCAAGTATGATACTCCTCCGTCCTTGATTAAATCGACTGTTTCATATTGTCCAGCAGCTCTTCCCCTGGTCATATCTTTGAAGGCCCTTGGTAACTTCATCGCTAGTTATAGAAGGGTCCTCTGCATCCTGTTCATGACTACTTCCAATGAAAATAGCTTGGCTGCTCTGGGAACTGTACAGGTCAGTATAAAATTCTTCCGCTGCTTTTACTATGTCATCGAAATTGGTGATGATATTAACCTGCTTATCTTTCAGTGCTTACATTTTGCCTTGTCCTATGCCTAGTTTTCTTCTTACTGATTTCAAGCATATTTTACTGCTTTTTCAATGTTTTCCACGTTATAATTTCGGATATTCCTTACTTTCTTCTTGTTGATCAGTTTCGATAGTTCAGCGAATTCTATCTGATCTCTTGAGTTGGACATTTTCATCTTCTGTCGTTTCTTTATTAGGTCCTTTGTTTCTTGGGAGAGCTTACCTACTGGTTGCCTTGGTGCCCTACCTCCCACTTCAATTGCTGCTTCTGAGATCAACCTAGTTACGGTTTCATTCATTACCTCTATGTTGTCTTTATCTTCCTTTTCTAAAACTGCATATTTGTTTGCAAGCACCAGCCTGAATTGGTCTGCTTTTACCCTTACTGCCTCTAGGTTGGCCTGTTTCCTCTTGACTAATTTCGCTCTCTCTCTCTCTTCAAATTGAGAAAAATCCTAGACCTCACTAACCTATGGTCACTGCACTTAACCTTACCTAACACTTCTACATCTTGAACTATGCTTGGATCGGCAGAGAGTATGAAATCTATTTCATTCCTTGTTTCTCTATTAGGGCTTTTCCAGGTCCACTTCCTGTTGCTGCGCTTCCTGAAGGCTTTCATTATTCGGAGCCTATTCCTTTCGTAAATTCTACTAACATGTATCCTCTTGCATTCCTAGAATCGATGCCGCAGTTGCCAATTGCTTGCTCGCCAGTCTGCTTTTTTCCCACTTTTGTATTGAAGTCGCCAATGACTACAGTATACTGAGTTTGCACCTTTCTCATTGCTAATTCGACATCTTCATAAAACTGTTCTATTTCTTCATCATCGTGACTGGAGGTTTGGGCGTAGGCTTGTACAACCTTCAATCTATACCTCCTATTAAGCGTTATTAATGACAACTGCTACCCTCTCATTAATGCTGTAGAATTCATCAATGTTGCTTGCTATGACCTAATGGACTAGATATACTACTCCGAATCCTTTCCTATCTGGAAGACCTCTGTAGCAGAGGGCGTGGCCGTTAGTAAGCACTGTATAAGCCTCACCAGTTCTTCTCACCTCACTAAGGCCAATAATATCCCACGCAATACCTGATAATTCTTCAAATAGCCCTGCTAAGCTAGCGTCACTCGATAGGGGGCGCGTGTTGAACGTTGCCAGGTTCAGTTTCCATTGGCGGCCTGTCCGGACCCAGAGATTCTTAGCACCCCCTGTCGCGTAGCAGGTCTGACCGCCGCCTTGGTCAGGTGCTCCGCAGCTGCTGGGGACTGAGGGCCATGGGTAAATTGGAGGAATTATTTCGGAGGTAGCGGCCGAATGCTGCACCAGGGCGGCCAATTCCTGTTTTTGTGAGGGAGTGACTTTGTTGAAGCTTAGTGGGCCTTCCTAATTTGGTTGCACTTTGACTAGTATAGCCCCACTACCGCTCTGCGATTTTTTTTTTTGCCTGTGTCAGGCGGAACTTCATGCCTGAAAATGTAGTAGACTGGCGGAAGAATCGGACTTACGATCGTCAGCTTACTAAAAACATAAATTTAAAAAAATCGTACAGAACAGTACACCTCTAGGTATACAACACCGCCATGCTCTAACTTCACTGCAGGATGACACTAAATAGATGGTCATTGAACTGTTATATGCGGCACAAACGCCATGAACTGTCTGTTTGTACTCTACATTCGTTGTTAACGCACACAATAGTGCCACTGAGAGCCTCGTGGACTTCATGGAAGTCCAATTATCAGCTCAGTGAAACAAAATTTTACATCCTCATTGACCAACTCCTAGATCCTTATATTAGGGCCAGTTCAGCCATAACAATCTCTGGGGAGACTCCTGGTGCAACACGAGAGGCCAAATTTTGAAATCTGACCTGTAACTTCAGGCTTGTGACTCTTTAAGCGCCTACATATACAACGTCCATCATAATTCTTATTGTTCCATAGATTTTGCATTTGGCTCTGCGGTCCTTCTCCCTTATTTAGAGTGGAGTGTAATGAGAAGTGATTTTGTAAATGATCACTTTCGGATAACATAACAACACGAATGTCCTTCATATACCTCCCCTTGGAAACTGCCCACACCCGATTGGGAGCATTTTAAAGAACCAACCTAATTATCGCGGGATTTTATAGACGTTTTTACTATAGATGACGTACTAGTTTATATTACCGCTTTTTCTATTAACGCAGCAGTAGATTCCCCAAACAAAACAAAAGGTTAGTCATGTGGAAGACGAGTTCCCCCGTTGAACGATGATTGCAGAAAAGCTCGAGCGAAGCAAAACAAAACATGGCACATTCGGCCGAAAATCTTGTTGAATTTAAACTGACTAAATCGCACGGAAGGCGAACACGATGGCAGGCTAGCGGAACAAGCTGAAAGAGGTTTCTTTCGGGGATCAATTCGTGTACCCAGAAAACAACAGTGTGGAATGCGCTCAAAAGGCTAAAGGGGCAGCAACCGCATCCACGGCCCCTGGTAGACAAGCAAGGAAACAGGTTGTGAGACCAAGCAGACGCTCTTGGTAGTAAACATTATAAGTATGTGTCTACGTCCGCACACTATTCACTGGCATTCCTTAAATGAAAAGAAATCGAGGAACACAAGACACTGGACCGAAAATGCAAAGGAAACGATCCATATAATCGTCCTTTCAACACTGCTGAGCTCAGAACAGCTTTGAACATCTGCAAAAGCTTCGCACCGGGAGCTGACATGCACGTAGATAACGTTGCACGCACTTTTTAAAAATTTTTGGGCAGCCTGACACCTCCCAGCAACGCGGAAAGAAGCTATCGTTGTCCCAGTCTTGAAACAGGATAAACACCTGCCCTTGGTAACAAGCTACCGACCTATAGCGCTCACAAGCCGCTTATGTAAGCATTTAGAGAAAATGATAACTCGCCGTGTTTTTCATTTAATAGCACAAAAATTGGCACTCACTTTATCATACGCCAAAGAGGGTGAAGGCGAAAGCCTGCGCGCTCAAGAGACATGCATTAGATTACTTGACATTCTCGTTCGAATGCATTGTTACTTCTTATTACATGTTTTCTTCCTGCAAATGTAGTGGGTTCGAGTGCCTTATTTGACGCTACCTTAATTAACTGTGAATTAATTAACTTCGCTCTAATTAACACGAACGGTCGTGGGTTCGACTCGCACCCATGGTCGTGGGGTCGAGTGCCTGAATTAACGCTCTCTTAATTCAGAGCCCTGTCTCACTGGACATCTTAATGCCATTCGAATAATGCCATTAGCATCGAATTGCGTTATTCAGCTCCTACATAGCGATATTTTATGCCACTAGAATCGAGTGGCTTCCGCAATCAAATGAGTTCGAGAAACTCATTCGGCTTCGCATCCGAAGCGAATGTGTACTCTCTGCCCCAGAGACAAGGTAAAATATGACATTGAGCATTCATGTAAAATGGTAGTTATCTTACCTGTTCAAGGCAGCTTTGATTTTAACGAGAGAAAAGCTGTATGGCAGGCTGGCACAAAATGGTTTGTTGCGATAGCGATTATATGGACAATCCAAGCGCCGTTTTGCCGTCGCTGTAATCGTCGCCGTGATGTTCCTCATGAAGTCAAAGCAAGATAACATCGTCGCCACGCGCCGCACGCTGTATATGCGAGTGAAAGTTTGCGAGCGTCAGCCGCCGATGGCGGAGGAAAGCGGGAATGATGCGCGCCGTCTTTTGTGGCGCGCAAGGCACCGGGACGAGGGGGGCGTTCTACTCCAGCGGCTGCTGCGTAGGGCACAGCCTCGCGGGCCCCATCTTGAAAGCCATCTGCAATGCAGACAGAGTGTGGCGAGTGCTGATAGCTTGGTATGGCACTGTGCTTTCGACGTTTAGTTGTCGTTGAAGCGAAAGACAGCATGAAGGTCAATTCGCTGACTGCTGTTGCCGCGCTTCCTGATGGCAGCGTTCTGACAGCGAGTTCCTGCTGTTATCGAGCGAGATTTGTTCATGTTGACCTGTGCATGCGTGACACCGTGCTTGTTAATTTATTTAGTAAGCAAATGCTTGCATGTATATATGACCGGGAATAATATCCTCACTTCGTGTAGCTGTCTACTAATTTACTATTGCAATCGATACTTCGCCTTTCGGGCGAAACTGTGACTTTTTACTCTCCACATCCGTGGCGTATGGCCGTCGTCGCTTACTAGTCGCCATACTGCAAACTGGCGCCTGTGTGCACTTACAATACGAGGTACACACTAACTAACCGCTTCACCTGCAGGACCATCGTCGTTCAGTGCTGCTATGTTAGTAATATTGTTTGTGTTCAATACTTCAGCGAATTTCAGCGTGTAATTTGCGTAGAGTACAAAAGGAAAGGTACCTTGACAAAGTCGAGGTCCGAAAAAGCCGAGACCCCCCCCCCCCTCCACCCATTCTTTTTACCTGGATACGCCAGGTAGATCTATCCGTAGCATGTGTTAACAGATAATTACTGTGTGCACTCTATGTTACCTCGATGTGCACTCGAGGGAGTGCACAGCCAGGTAACATCGAGTGCACACACAGGTAACATCCTCCCGTAAACACAAAGGACACATCCTACAGGGAAGATTAAGTTTGCTTCCTCGAGTCGTACGAAAGGATGAGTGAACATGCGGTACACACGAAGTATGTTTCCTCAAGGTCACATAAAGGACAAGGAAACATAAAGGTCACATATGTCACAAGAAGGAAACAGACAGGAAACATAAAGGTCGTGGCCATTTTCATAGGGGTGGTGGCCAGACACTCTTAAATAGAAGTTCTATATGCATGTTATTTCACTGAAGCGAGGCCCCATATTTATTTTCCAATAAATAGATTCACTTTTCAGACACTCACACACACATTGTTACACTTTTATTGCGAATTTTTAATGTTCGTCATTGATATTATGACGGAATGACAAATTTTTCCTGGGTAGCACCACCACTGGCCGAATGGCATTCCTTGCAGCAAATTTTATTCTAATGTAATGACATTAAAACACCCAATGTGACAGGGGTATAGCTTATTTTCGCATAGGGAGCGGCATCCGAGCCAGCTGTGGAAGAAGACGACGACGAACGCATAAGCAGTGGCACGAGCGCAACTCTGCGCTAGGCGAGCTAAAGTGACTTTCTGCACCACATGCGTCGTTTTTAAACTGAAGCTTTCTTTGCGGCTTCTTCTGATTTCCTGGGCTCCGCTGCTGCTGTGATGGTCTTGTCGCGCGTGCCGCTGGTTTTCTTGCAACACCACCGGATGGGACTCGCATCCTGGTCTTTCACGAGCGCGCTGCTGGGTTTCTTGCAACACCAACAGATGGCGCTCGTCTCCGCGCATCCCTACGCGTCACAGTCGGCTCCGCCGCGGCAGCGTATGGCACGTGCAACGCTTAGTTTTCTATGCGACACAAATGCAGGTGCTGTGCTGTGGAGGTCGCGTGCTGTGCTGTGTTATTGTAAACATTACAATCGTCCATAGCCTCAAGTGCGCGGTTGGAGCTGGCGTCTGATAGAGTTACTGTTTATGGCTCACGCAGGGAGCCATGCGGGAGCCATATAGAGTAACTCTAGCGCCTCAACAGCATGGTGGCCACCTATGCAGAAGAAGTACGAAAACAGGCGCCAGAAAAATGAATCCAAAGCGTGCACTCAGCGTCTAGGACACCGAGACCCAAGAGAAGCATTGTGCGGAACAGCAGCGTCTTCGCTACACAGCGTAATGTGGTGCGGACCGCGAATGTATGTATACGGTATACACTTAAAATTTCAATAATAAATTGAACAATGTCATTATCATCATCAGCCTGTATTTATGTCCCCTGGAGGACGAAGGTCTCTCCCTGCGATCTCCAATTTCCTAACTTGATCACCCCACCTAGTTTTCTGCCGTATTCGACTACGCTTGCCTTCTCGTGGTATCCATTCTGTAACTGTAATGGTCCAACGGTTATCCATCCTACGTCTTACATGGCCTGCCAAGCTGCAGGTTTTGTTCTAATGTCAATTAAAATAACTGCTATCCCCCTTTACTCTCTGATCCACACCACTCTCTTCCTGTCTCTTAATGTTAGGCCTAAGATTTTTCCTTCCATCGCTCTTTGTGCGATCCTTAAATTGTTCTCGAGCTTCTTTGTAGTTAGGTACAGCGCCATAATTCAATGAAAGTTTAACACTTCTGCCACGAACCGATGTACCATGTGAGGCCGTGATAATGCTCAACTCTCTCAGACATTATGAACAATGACGCAAAACAACGTCTCAAGCGTACACGTATCCCTGTGTGTTCTGTGGAATACGCAAACAAACAGCGGTGGTGCATGCAAGGTAGCGTTTACCATCAAATCACCACTCTCGAAGTGGACTAAACGCTGAAGAAATTACACATTCGCCGCTAACATCAACTCTATTTATCATCAATAACAGCATCCAAACCGCATGCAAAGCATCGCTGACAGCGATTACCACAGTTCGTGGGATCCGCATATTTTTCAAGGTCACCGTCTGATGAGTCACTTGGGGCTTTCGCCTCAAAAATGCTTGATGCCTACCAGTGTTGTTCTCGAGAAGGCCGGTCTACTACCCACCATTCTGTGCGCATTGAGGCTAACATTCGCGATGGATTTGCCTATTTACAATACTTTATGTCAGTTTCTCTAGGTATATAAAAGGCCTATGACATCACAAGATGCTACAGTATTATCAGAGATCTATAAGGAATGAGTATCTGTGGCAATATGTTTAGCATAGCTGAAAGCTCTTTCTCGTACCTGACTTATCGTGTTTGAATTGCTACTGCTCTGTATAGATCATTTAGACAGAAAACGTAGGTACGGAAGTGTGGCGTACTTAGCTGAAACCGTTTTATTATTAAAACAAGCTATTTACGTTTGTGTATTCCACAAAGCATGTTTTATTCTGCATAAGTCAGTGACGTGCACATTGGAGTTAAAGCATGTAGCATCGCCGTCTACGAGCGTTGCATTCAGTTTGTGTCAAGCAAAGTCTGAACGTGCGCAAATTTTCATTTCGTTTCATTTCATTTTTATTTCCTTAAAGACCCCCGAGGGGGTAAAAGATAAGGGGTGGGTTTTTTTAGGCAGATTATTGTTGACACAACGATCAGTTCCATGCTACATTTGATATGCTATGCATGAAACTTGATGGGCAGGTGATAGTGGCGATGTAGGACTTAGGGCACGTTACCGCATCAAACATGGTAATGCCAACACCGCTCTCTGTGCAGGCTTTCCTGATATAGACCTTCTCGGAGCTGCCTCATGGCTTCGCCGACATCCAGCTATCCGAGGAACACCGCCCCTTCAAGACGCTTCGCCGGCTGCCCCTCTTACTTGCCACCGAAGAAGCCACCGCATCCCCGCTGTTCCCCCTGTGGAACGAGCTACCCATCTGGCAACCTGGGGCTACAGTCAACGCGGGATCTTCATCATGCGTATTTAAGCCACGACTGCACCGGCGCGACTTGGGGCACGTCACCACATCAAACACGGTCATGCCAACACCACTCTCTGCAGATTAGTTACTTACCGCACGCTTGTTGTACCCGTACAAGTGACCCCTTTTTATTTGCGGTGTCGTGCCCGCTTGAGTTTATTGACTCTTGCCGCAAACTGTTTCACCAAATCGGCTTACATTGCATCAACGCTTATGCTGTTCACCTTTTGCTTGTCCTCTCTGGCGACGTTGAATTGAACCCTGGTCCCGGTAATGACGAGACATCAGCAATCCTACAAACAATTGCTGCGGCGATATCCCGGCTTGAACCATCGCAGAATACTGTACTTACTGAGCTTTCGAGCATTCGTAGTGCACAGAATAGCATTGAAAACCACGTCAGCACTCTTTCCCGGCGGGTTTATACCTTAGAAAAAATAGTACAAGCAGGTAAAGCCAACGGAAAAACTTCATCCTTAAGCTCGAACGATGAAATTACAGGCTCTCCTCCAAATTAAAAATACTAACTGAAAAATGCGACGACGCAGAAAATTGCTTGCGCAGGTTTAACTTAATCTTTTTTGGTATCGCGGATTCGAACGGCGAAACCTCGGAGCAATCGAAGACGCATGTAATCTGCTTTTGCTCACAGCACCTTGTACTGACGATAAACAACGACGATATAGAACGTGCCCACCGAATGAGCCGTTTCCAGGTATCTAAACACCATCCAATCATTGTCAAACTGGCACATTTTAAAGTCAAATCCGAGATCCTGGCGGCATGGCCGAAGCTGAAGGAATCAATATTTTCGATTAGAGAAGATTATTGGGGCCCGTTTGATTAGCCCGTAAAAAATTATACTCTTTTGCTAAGGAAAGGGACGCCACATTTAAAATACGTTACGATAAGTTGCTCATCGACAAGAAGCAATACATATATAATGCTGCTACGGATTACGTTATCGAACTTGCTTCATGGCGGTCACCGCCCGCTACCAAGCTCCACCTTACGCCAGCTAAGCCTTCGCAAAGTTCACATGTCACCCCATCTTATCATAATATGGCTGCCATGCTCACGAACATTCGCAGCTACTTACCAAGGAAGAAGCTATTGAAGCCCTTTTCCAAGATAACAGCTCGGATACTGCAATCCTTACGGAGTCACGGCTTATACCGTAGATATTCAAGACAATGAACTCCTCGACGACAGTAAATTGTTCAGTGTCTACAGATTTGACAATGTGGTGGAAGAGGAGGTGGTGTCCTGGTTCTTGGCAAAGCAACGGTCGATTCGTATTTAGTACCCGTGCACTGTAGCCTTGAACTAGTGTGCGTTAACCTGTCTCTTCCATTTCGCAGAAGCATACTTATCGCCTGCTACCAACTGCCAGATTCTGGTTGTTCTTTTGTTGATGAGTTGTATTCCGTCTTCTTACATCTGCAGTCCCTCTATCGCCGGTTTAACTTTGTCCTCTGTGGAGATTTTAATTATCCCGATACCGATTGGGAGCAGTTGTCAGCATGTCCTTGCCAGTCAAAAAATTTTTTAGAATTCTTACCTTCAATCTTGTTCAGTCTCTTAGAACTCCAATGCGTGGTACCAACATTCTTGATCTTGTATTTGTCTCGAAACAAGAGTTGTGTCAGGATCTGTCGAGCTCTAGGGGCCTTACTGATCATAACGTGCTATTTTTTAATTTGGCCATTTCAATCCCTACCCGCAAGCCATCATTAAAATATATTCGCGACTATAACAAAGCCGACTATGCGAAAGCTAACCGGGGTCTGGTAGAGTTACTTCATCAGTTCAGTGAAAGTGCCTATTCTCGAACAATTAATACTAACTGGTTGTTTTACAAGGAAATAATACTGTCGCTCATGGAATCACATGTACCTCTTATCTGCATTCGTGGTGATGCTGATAAGCACTGGTTTTCAAAGGCTCTTCGACAGCTATTAAATAAAAAAGCGTCTTTTTCGAGCCGCCAAAAATACAGACTCACAATCGAAATGGGACAGGTAGTCTGAATACCTCCGTGCATATACGAATATTTTAAGGCGATCGAAAGAGATTTTTTTTTCATAAAGACGTACAGAATATAATTCGAAATAACCCCAAGAATTCTGGAAGGTACTGTTACCGAATAACAACTCGCCACAAAATATCAATTTACATGACCAAGATGGCTCAAATATTCCTGCTGATCGCTGTGCAGATGTTATGAATACCTACTTCTCTTCCGTTTTTAACTCATGAACCAGTCCTTAGTGTACCCCGTTCTTACAGCCACAATTTCGGCCAGATGCCTCCGATTTTCATTTCAGCTGAAGGCATAGCTAAACTTATCGACAGCTTGAAAGCATCTAGCGCTCCCGGACCTGATGACATAACTACAAAGATACTAAAAGACACTAGGGAAGTATCTTGCCAAATATTACAAATAATCTTTAGTCAATCAATTTCCACTCCTTCAATCCCAGATGATTGTAAACTAAGCAAGGTTGTTCCGGTTTTCAAGCCAGGCGACCGTTTGGATGCATAAAACTACCGCCCAATTTTACCAACATGTATTGTTTGTAAAATGCTAGAGCATATAATTTACTCACAAGTCGCTTCTCATGTGGACAATAATTGTGTGTTTTTTTCCCAAGCTACATGGTATCCGCTCTGGATTTCCTTGCCGTACACAGCTTTACAAGTTCACCACCGACCTTAACCTAAACATACATTCATTTCAAACTGACATTATCTACCTACATTTTTCTAAAGCCTTTGACCGGGTCCCACATCAACGTCTGATGGCTAAACTTTCCTCCCTCGCCTTAGATTCCTTAATACTGTCCTGGATTTCCTCGTTCCTTTCAGATCGCGATCAGTTTACTGTTGTGGGCAACCATCGCTCAAATACCTCCAATGTTATTTAAGGCGTACCTCAAGGCTCGGTCTTTGGGCCACTTTTGTTCTTAATCTTTATAAACGATCTCCCTAGTGGTATTTCGTCCTCAATTCACCGTTTTGTGGACGATTGCGCCCTTTATCGTCGCATAACGTCTACCACTGACCACTAACTCCTGCAGAAAGACATCAGCATAACAGAAACCTGGTGCGCCCTCTGGCTGATGAAACTGAATGTATCCAAATGTAAAAGTATGCAAGTGTCGCCAAAGCGATCGATCCCAAATTATTCATACTCTTTAAACTCCACGAACCTTGCAAGTGTTGATTTGCACCGATATTTAAGTGTTCCTATCACAAACAAATTAAACTGGTCAGGACAGATCACGAAACTACTAGCAGCCACATCGAAAACACATGGTTTCATTAAACAGTCTGTTTCTTTATCCCCAAGTTACATCCGCAAACTTGCCTACGAGGCATACGTTAGACCTAAACTGGAATATGCCTGCGCGATATGGAGCCCCACCAAAATTATCTAATTGAATTACTTGAAAGCATCCAGAATCGGGGAGCTCGCTTGATCTGCTCTGAACATGATACTCGGGTTAGCGTAAGTGCCATCATCCATCAGTCTCGACTCATTAGCTCAACGAAGGAAGCCAGCGCAGCTGGCACTGTTTTATAATCTATAATACCATCACCCTGACCTCCGAACCTCCCTTTGCGAACTTCCCTTTGCCACCTGTGCGAACATCACGTCGGCTTTTAAATTCCATGAGTGTGCAGCGTGTAACTGGCTCTACGAATGCACTTAATAAGTCATTTTTACCCCTGGCCATAGAACAATGGAACTCGCTTCCCGAATCAATTGTTCATGAAAGTGACAATTCTAACTTCAGGCGGTTAGTGTCAGCTCACTTTTGTAAACTAAAGTGATCATCAGCAGATGTCTTCCTTTCCTTGCTGAACCAAATGTCAAACAAATCTTATCTATATATAATATTTTGTCGTGTACCTTTACATTATTTATTGTAAACTGGGCTATAAAACGCTGTGCTCTCATTTTCCTCTCTGTAATACAGTTGTAGAATGTGACCACACCTTCTTGTTCTTGTATTTGTAATTTTGTGCTTGTAATATAACTATATCATTGTTTTGTAAACACAAGCGGAGATGCATTACATGATGTGTTTTTTTTTTGCTATGTTCTATTGAAATGTACAATCTTAACGTGCCTCTTTGTTTGTGATATTTTATTTTTTAATAACATGACCGCGCATATATTTTTCTTTCGCCATCCTCCCCTTATGTAATGCCCAAACCCAGGGCCCTTGAGGAAAATAAATGCAGATGATAAAAGGCCATTCCAGTCTTTTGGTGCTCTGGGAAAAAATGAAGCAGGAAATGTTTTAGTACGGGCACATGGGCGAGAAACTTTTAGCGAGATTTTTTCTTCGAAATGACAGTGGATTCAAGCTGAATCTTCAAAAAGCTCCTGTGTGATCTTTACAAGGAACAGGGGCCTTGTCCCAGAGTGTAGGATCCGGCTGCATGGTCGGCGCTTACTTTGAACACGCGGCATAAATAGAACATAGAACATGGACTTAAACTTACATTCATTCCACATATAAATTAATTAAATAGCAAATGGTTAAAAACAATAAACATTCTTGAAATTCTTGCGCACACGAAATGGGCAATGAAAGGGGTTGCTTAATGAACCTATACAGGTTCTCGTACGGTGACGTCTGGATTATGGTACCCTGATGTAGCACTCTGCCACTCCGAGTGCATTGAAGATTCTCGATTCAGTTCACCATTAAAGTATTCGCATGGCCACAGGCGCCTTCAAAACAAGTCCTACAGAAACAATACACGTAGAATTTAATGAGTGGTCACTCCACCAGCAAAGAACATATATAAGCTTCCCGTATTTCCTCAGAGTGCACTCTATTCCTGAACATCCGCGTCCTAAAACCGTTAACGATTTCATGTCTGCCACACTATCTCAAAATCAACCTTCAGTTAGAGAACCTTTCTCACAACATTTGAGCAAGCTGAGCGAAGAAATAAATGTTCCACTACATGCACATGTACTGATGGCACCAACATGGCTGTTGCAGCTAACGGAATGCGACACGACATTTGTAGTAGCCACGAAGTCTTCTCCAGAGATACACATACATATGCACTTT
This sequence comes from Dermacentor silvarum, assembly GCF_013339745.2. Lineage (NCBI taxonomy): Eukaryota > Metazoa > Arthropoda > Arachnida > Ixodida > Ixodidae > Dermacentor > Dermacentor silvarum. The sequence goes on from NC_051163.1 coordinate 116,183,868, forward strand.
CTGGAACTTCAGTCAAAGTATTCCTGTCCAGAATTTTATACCGATGCATCAGGGTCACATAATGGCGCATGTTAAGTGCTAGTTGGGCCATTCTTCTCGGACTGCAATGTTCTGCACGCAGAGCTGAGCATCTGTACCGCATAGGCTTACACAATAATCTCTGCTGCAAAACACTTATATACATTAAAACTACAAAAAGCTGTAGTATTTACAGATTATCCAAGAGTAATAAGAGGTCTAGTGTCTGTGCAGAAACATGAATCCAGTAGTCAATAACCTCTAGTCATCTCTATGGGCTATGTATGCATCTAGGCAATATATTGTAGTATGTTGGCTACCATGGCACAGAAGAACAGTGGGCAATATGCTTTTAGACAAATTCGCCCCATCTATAACAACGGGAGCCTGTAACTCTAGCATAGCTATACTTCCCATAGATTTGAAGCATTTCTCGTGCAAGGCGCTGAGAAACTTTGGCGGTTCATTTGGATGCTGAAACCTGGAATAAACTTCGTTAATTAGGTCAAACCTACGAAATTGGCCTTGAGTAACAAAAGCGCCACAAACAAATGTCATGTTCAGTCGACTGAGAATAGGACATGCATACGGTACCCATTTTTACCTGCTGACTGGCAGTGAATCTGCCCTCTGTGGCAGATGTGGTGAGAGTTTGACCATTCTCCACGTCTTTGGGAAGTGTCGGGAAGCGGAAGCTAAATGAAAAAAAATCACCGATCAAGCACTCCGTACACATGGTGAACCAGCGAAGCTGAAACGCGAGGCCCCGGTGTTTATCAGTGGGTCAGTCCCTGCGGTTCATTAAAGTCTTCCTGAATTATTGATTACTCGTTGTGTTTGTTAATGAGATTACACACACGTTCTGTTGCGACGAAGAGAACGACGTCACTGATGGTATGCCCGCATTCCGCCGTTTTCGCTTGCGTTCGATGTCTCGAGTTTAGTCAGCGGCGTGGGTAGCCACATCCGCCCGCCATTGCTGCTCGCAATTCTTCGAAATTATATTGCTTAAAAAAATCTGCCCGTCACGTTATATAATGTATGGCTAATACCCCTTTGAGCAATGGCTCATACCACCGTAAAGGCAGCTTCCACATTACGACGACAGAAGTGAAATTCTACGCTGGAATGATGAGCGGCAACGGAGCCAACTGGAGAAGAGGACGATGACTGAAGGTGGGTGCACTGGCACGAGCGCGTTCGCGCAGTTGCGCCGACGGGCTCCAACGCGCCAGCTGTGGAAGAAGGCGACGACACACGAGCTACTGCTGATGGTGATAGTTTTCGGTGTACAGGCCACAGACGGACGAATCGGCTATCCATATACAGCTTCGCTGTAACACGACCTTTCCTCTAGCACGCTCTACCACATTCCCCTTACTCCAGAATTGTACTTTGGGGCAGAACCATTTTCTGACCAAAAATCATGTTTAATTTTAGATGCAAAGCAGCTTACGGTCGGGGAGCTATGTCCCTCCCTCCATCCGCCGTGCGGCGTCCACACCCGCACTGGGCATGCGCATGCATGTCCCCATCCTCTCCTTCTATGTATATGTATAGTATATGTACGCCAAGCTCCGGCTTCCGGAAGCCGGCTTCTGCTTCCGGTTCCGGAATCCAGCTTCCGGCTTCAGGAGAATGCTTCTGGCGTTTTGCCCGAATCATCCCCCGGTGCTTTGATCACTCATCATTATTCACTTCGTCCTCTCATTCTCCTCCCGCAACGCCACGACGAGTGCCACGGACAGCGCCAGCGTCAACGCCAGTGTCAGCGCCGTGGACAGCACCGCGAAGAAGAGGGCTCGAGCCGCTGCCACTAAACGGCAGCGGCGACAGGTCTATCTGAAAACTAATGGGAACTTGAGTCGAACCCATGGCTGCTTCGCATACTACTCAGGGTTCCCCTACGGGAAGATGGTGTAATTTTTTACATGATGTTGATTTATTGCGCGTTTTAAGCATACGAGATTCGAAGCACATCCTCTCACCAGAGGGTGTTGCTGCGTTAGTAGCGACCTGTATGGCACCTGCCTTCGGGTCCTTGTGCTTAACGACCATGGCGAGGCAGTAGTGCTACTTCTAGCCATGTATTTTAGTATATCGCCTTTTCGTAATACACCGTGTCTTCATACAACTTCATAGAAGCTGTCTGTTTAAACCGGTAGATGAGCCGGTAGGTGTGCAGAAAAATCATTCCGCCTGGCGATGACGTCACATGCGTCGCCTAGCAACGCCTCGCCCAGCTGCGCCGCGCGTCGCAACAGCTGCGGTAGCCGAGCCATGACGTCATCGCGCGCGCCGAATCGCTTCGCCTTAGCTGCGCCTAGCCATGACGTCACCACGCCGTGCGGATTAGTTGGAGCTAAGCCGTGACGCCAGGGTCGTGCAGGACATATATAGCTCCGCGTCGCCGCCGCGTCGACATGGCTGCGGAGGGGAATGGGGCGATCAAAGAAGATGTCACTCCCGAGGAAGAGGAAGCGCGGTGCGAAAGACAGCGCGCCGCTACTCGAGAGCAGATGAGAAGACTTTGGACCGATACAGAGTATCGCGCCGGCGAAGCGGCGACTAAACGACAGCGAATGGCAGAAGATCCAGAGTTTCGAGCCAGCGATAGGGACGAAACCTGTTTGAGCTAACAGAAGCGTGGCCAAAGCGATCCGGGCCTGCGAGTCCTGGATAATTTCCAGCGGCAAGCGAGGAGAGCCACGGGGGTGCCGACGGACGGTTCGCCCGCGAGTTTCTGAACAGTGAGTTTCTGAACAGTGAGAACAGTGAGTGGATCAGTGAGTGGAACAGTGAGTGGAACAGTGAGATAGACTGTGGTTCAAAACTAACTTGTCTACGCTTAGCTCCGTGCGCGACTGCGAAAAGCAAGAGACTGCGGTGCGGATCGTACGAGAAGCGTTTCCCTACGAAGATAAGCGCGGCCGCCAGCTTCGCTGTTTGCTCAGCCTTCGCGCCACTAGTGCAAAACTGCCCCATTTTTTTCTTTAGCTTTTAGAGAATGCCTTCAATATCTCACATTGCCTTAATGTTTCTTACAAAGAACCCAAACTTAAGCATCCTATTTTTAACAGGAAATATTTTGTGGAAGGTAATAAAAATAAACGATGAAAACAATCTCAGTATTTCTTGGTGCCCATGTGTGGCATTACAGGACGGTAAGTTGTCATGTCTTAACTTCAACTTGAGGTAGGTGCAAAAGAGTATTCGCTATTCACATACATCCATTGTTTGCTTGGATGGTTGCAAGTGATATTCGTGGAAAATTATAGGGGTGTGAATCACCCCACTACAGGCTAGCACAACATATTTATAAAGCGTAACGTTCTTGTTGTTATATTGATTTAGTTCTTCACCATCAAAGAGAAACTGAAATGATTGCGTCATTTAAGTTAAATGCATCACGATAATAATAATACTAATAGAAAGCTAAAGGCATCGTTATTAACCTGGGTATGTTTAATCTAATACAAATGTTTTAGACCCCACCATTAGCTTCTTCATAGCGACAGTTTTAATCACATGCCTGCCACATTTGTTGCATAATCTGTTTTATTTTATTGTAAATGCAAAAAAAAATCACTGTAGATGACTTTAAGAAAAAAGATGGTCTTGGTTACGGCTTGTGCGTGTATTATCTTAGCGTTTGTAATCTCTCGCAGTGGTGCTCCATGTCCAAGACTCCACCTATTGATAAGACATGGTGAAATTTACTTGAACTGAAGAACACTAAAGAGATTGAGCACTCCGCAGTTTGATGCTCTTTCCCACTTCCACCAACCCTAACAATGCCAGGCAGATGGATTAAAGCCCCTCATAATTACAATGTAGCGACATCTCTTCTCTCCCTCTCCTGCGCCAGCACTTTCTCTTCTTTCGGCCGTGGCTCCCTCTACGCAGTGAATAAATAGCAAACGCTCTCCGCCACAAGCTCAGTCGCTGCGTGTCGCTCGCGCTGTTCGTACACTGTAAAAAATTGCCCTGGTTTTACGGCAAACCTGCTGGTAATGTGTGACCGAACACTTCCGTAAATTAAGAATGGTCAGTTCCGTAGAACAGACAACTGTAAAGTAGAGACCGTAATGCCAAATGCAGCTGCTTACGTATTTAGAAAACGGAAGACTCAGTACGCTGAATCTAATGGTTCAATCGATAAAGTACCGTTGTTTTCCGTATTCAGAAAACGGAAGACGCTGTATGCTGAATCTGTGCTATACGGTCTGACCGTTAACATACAGGTGTGTCGTATTCAGAGAGCGAAACTGTATCCTGAATCTGTACTATAGGATGCAACCGTTAAAATACAGCTATTGCACTTTACAGAGCATATTCATTGTTTCGAGAATGTACTATCTGTGACAAAAGTGCCAAAAACGTGAGAGCACCGACAGAGTTTTACGGGTGCACATTCTGCCGGGATCAGTGGCGCTAACATTTGCGTTCGGAAAGCGACTGATTGCGCGGATATGCAATTTGGCCGACGCTCCCACGTCCTGGGCACTTTTGTGCCCGACAGTACTTATCCTTTAAAGCAAATGTCATGAATGCAGCTCATAGCAGAAGCAGCAGGTCGCTATTGAGAAATCTCTCTGGCCGAATCATTGCCATAGCTGAAAAGGTAAAACACTTTGCACTTTGTGATATGAATTCCATGGCATAAATACAAATAAAAGTTAAATTTCACTCGAGTTCTTTAGATCACAGAAGCAATATTATCTTCTTCAACCACTCGTCTTCGACTATTTCTTGGTGAAAGCTGTTCTTGACCACACATGCCTTGCAAGGATAAACTTGCTGCTGTTAGGAGAAAGAAATAGTATTGCTGAATTTCCATGCTAAACAAAGCAGCAAGAAAGATAATCACAGAAAACAACAAAGCAGTAACTTAAGTGTCACAAAAACAAGAACTTCGTTCAACATTTCCAGGACAATAATTGTTACTGCAACCAACGTTTTGACAAAGGTACGTGCCATCAGGCCAGCAACTGTTTTCCTTAGCAGCGGTTTCGCGTGTGCATAGCTAACTCGCCCCTACCCTCATTGGGAGAGGAGAAGCTGGTGTATATAGTAGGTCAAGAGAAGCCAAATTGTTAAAATAAAGTCAGGAAGGGTGCGTTTAGCGGTGATTTAGATGGAGCGGGTAGGGGCACTGCTGTCAGTTCTTAGAATTAAGAGGGATGACCTAAAGAGAAAACGATCTGTAGACCTAATAGACGTAGTCTTCCCAGAAAACAAAATAGGAATTAAGATAAACTATTTGAACATTTGGAAAACAAGCCATAAAGAATTAAGGAACATAAGCTTTGTATCAAGATGAGTCTGGTTAAGATCAGTGGAAATGGGAAATGAACGCACATTATCAATACACACTTTGTCCAAAGCCGATAAAGAAAAAATATGCTGGCCAAGTATTAAATAAATAAGGACCTAAAATATAAACTGGGCATGACCATAATATAGTTACGTATTGAACAGCCTAGAAACAAATGGGATGGGCAATATGATAACCAGGTGCAAGATTGATAAAAGTTGAGCGCTGTTTATGTTCATGCCACTGCTGACGACGTCTGTCTGCCTGTTTAACCTGTCTTACTTGAACAAGCAAATGGGACATATTGCAAACAAGGGTGCTATGCAGGATGCGCCGAGTTTCTCGTTCGCACGAGTTTTACCCGAGTTTGCTCGATGGCAGTCTGTGAACAGAGATAGCAAGGAACGTGCGAAAACAGCATGGCAAACAGAAATGTCGAGATAAAGCCGTGTATGACAACGAGAGCGCACCCTACGGGGCACAGTGCTCCGCTCTTCAAGCACAAAAGACTGCGCAACAAAACGCGCCAGCGCCGCGTGTTGTTATCAACGTATTATCGCCATTTAGCGATACCGTCACTGTCCCGCTGTCTATCTGCACACTTTTCGTGAGCCGCTTACCACGCCTTTCTAGGGCGCGTCAAGGGCGTGCCTGTTTCTGGCATTATCTTTCTATCCTCCGTCGAATGCGAACAAGGCACATGCGGTGCACTCTTGAACCTACACTTTCCCTCAATCGGATACTTTAAAATACAACAAATAAAAAACCGAACATTTTATGTCTTAGAGTACCGGTTTTTCGTTTTGAATGCTATAAATTTGTGATGGGAAACCGAGATCGAGCGAATTATTAAAATTTTCACTTTTTTTGCCGCGAGTGGCGACAGTGAGGCGAAAGCCTACAAGTGGATACATTATAGAGGGTCGCACGTACGAGGGAGTTCATACGGTGAGCAGTCGCCAGGGGCGCTGCAGTGCTATGTTCGATAAAGTCCCTATACATGGCTTGCACCGACGTCACATCCGGTCGCCGTGCGATGCCTGCCGGCCATGCTGACGCGCCACTGCCAGGCCACCGCTTGCTTACCGCCGCGTCTGTCAGCTCGCATCGTGTTGGTTCGCGACCACTCGCAGCTTCAATATGGTTTTTTGCTCAGTAGTTGGCTGCTCCAACCGTAGCGACAGCTCCAGGCGAAAGAAGAAGCCTACTAACACGAACTTCTTCCGAATTCCGAGGATCGTCGTAGACAGGTGCGAGCGCTCGGTAAGACGCTCAGCACTAATCGGCGCACGTTGTGGCTGGCTCGCATTAATCGAGCCGATCTGGACCCCCAGAACCTCAATTTACGTGTGTGCGGAGCGCACTTCGTGACAGGTAAGAGGCTTGTGCGGTGAACTAAATGTTCGCGAAAACGTGGGAAGCAAGGACTACGCTCTGAAGAAGTGAATGTTTTTGATTCGCATGGACGCCATTCGATTTTTTCGATAGCACGAACCCAGACAGGGCCCCGTGGCTGCATCTCGGCTACAGCATTAGGCAAGCAGATGCGAATCGTTACGAGCGCAGCGAGCTACGACGGCAGAGAAAGAGACGGCAGAGAAAAACGGGCGTATGCACACCAGATAACCTGGCCGCGAACAGAGCAGTGTAAAAGAACAGGCATTGTTTATCTTTATTACTGTATTTTTACAGTGGAAATCAGACTAATCGGGGCGGAATTTGAACCTCGTAGCGTTTGCTGACATGCTCGGTAAATTTTGGTACGTGGGCGTCCTTGAAATGTGCCCGTCACCTAAAAACGATGCAACCACATTCAGATGCACGATTTATTTTTCACTCCGCGTAAATCACAACAATAGCAGCCTATGTTTCGAGAAACGTGCCAGAAAAAGTTCTTGAGCTCACCTCTCCGAGGAGAAGCACCTTTTCGTCTCGTAAACGCATTGCAGACAGGCTTCTCGCCCACCCACTGGTGAAATAGTTGTATGCTTCCATTGCTTTGGAAGCTTTCATTTCTTCCAACGTAACAAAGCTAGAGGAGTAAACTAGACAGTTTACGAGTCACTTCAGGGAACACATTCACGTCGATCGTCGTGTCGACGCACGGTCGCAGCGTGTACGGGTCCATACCATCGCACATTTGCACCTTTTCTTCATAGCGTACACGCACCGATCCCACAAGTTCAGAGTAACAGCCCGCACTCAATGGTTCACTCCTCTGGGGAGGAGAAATCGTCCCTGAATAGCTAATAAAACAATTCACAGCGTATCGGGAGCGGTCAGGCGTCACAGGCAAGGCACTTGTCGGTACGGACCGTACGGACGGACAGCTGCGAAACGAAGAATGGGTCACCAGCATGGACGCCGGCGTTTGATTGGGGCGGAAGTGACGTCACTTGCAAGCCATGTATATAAGAAAAGTACCGCCATCCTTTGATAAACGCCGCTTCTCTCTCTCTCCTGTATCTCCGATTGGACGATGATATCGCGCGCTTTTCATTTCTTTATATTTTCTTTTTTTCCGCCTCAGAGCCATGTTGAAAGTCCTCTGCGCAGCCGCAGTCGCCGGCGGCGGCGGAGCGCGCCCGGCCTGAAAAGCTTCAACGTGGACTTTCTAGGTGCGCCACCATCGACTTGGCTTGCGCAAGCAAAAAGAAAAAAAGCAAGCGCTTTAGGAGAGGAGGCGGCGGAGGAAAGAGTAGATGGCGGTACTTTTCTTATATAGGGACTTTAATGTTCGAAGCTATGTGTATGCTGCAGTAAAGATCCAGAAACCACTCGGCACATCCTGATGGAATGCGACGGGATCCACCCCGCGAGAACCGTAGGTAACGTGCAACTCCCAGAAGCGCTCGGGTTTGAAGTGGAAGGAAACATAAACAGATCAGCCGTAGAGATCAGCAAGAGACGATTAGAGTACTGGTTGAAATAAAACAGGAAAAAGATGGATACGACCTGATGTGTTAAAATCATAGGCAGCGGTACAAGGTAAATTTTTGAAAAAGAAAAATAATAATGACAGGTATACAAAAATGCTAGAAAAAGAACATGTATAGTATAGCATGGAGTGGTGCCTGACACCGGCAAGAAAAAGATATATCGCCGAGAAATAGTGGGGCTATACTAGTTCAGGTGCAACCAAACTAGGAAGGCCAACTAAGCTTCATCAAAGTCACTCCCTCACCAGAACAGGAATTGGCCTCCCTGGTGCAGTATTCGGCCACTACCTCCCTCATGACTCCGACAATTAACCCATGGCCCTCAGTTCCCAGTGGCTGCGGAGCACCTGACCAAGGCGGCGGTCAGACCTGCTACGCGACAGAGGGTGCTAAGAATCTCTGGGTCAAGACAGGCCGCCAATCGAAATTGCACCTGGAAACGTTCAACACGCGCACCCTCTCGAGTGAGGCTAGGTTAGCAGGACTATTTGAAGAATTATCAGGCATTTCCTGGGATATTATTGGCCTTAGCGAGGTTAGAAGAACTGGTGAGTCTTACACAGTGCTGACTAACGGCCACGTCCTCTGCTACAGAGGTCTTCCGGATAAGAAAGAATCCGGGGTAGGAGTTCTAGTCCATAACAACATAGCGGGCAACATCGATGAATTCTACAGCAATAATGAGAAGGTAGCAGTCATCGTAATAAAGCTGAATAGGAGGTACAAAATGAAGGTAGTACACGCCTATGCCCCAACCTCTAGTCACGATGATGAAGAAATAGAACAACTTTATGAAGATGTTTAACTAGCCATGAGAAAGGTGCAAACTCAGTATACTTTAGTCATAGGCGACTTCAATGCAAAAGTGGGAAAAAAGCAGGTTGGTGAGCAAGCAATTGGCAACTACGGCATCGATTCTAGGAATGCAAGAGGAGAGGTGTTAGTAGAATTCGCGGAAAGGAATAGACTCCGAATAATGAATGCCTTCTTCTCGAAGCGCAGCATCAGGAAGTGGACCTGGAAACGCCCTAATGGAGAAACAAGGAATGAAATAGATTTCATACTCTCTGCCGATACAAGCATAGTTCAGGATGTAGAAGTGTTAGGTAAGGTTAAGTGCAGTGACCATAGGTTAGTGAGGTCTAGGATTTCTCTCAATTTGAAGAGAGAGAGCGAGCGAAATTAGTCAAGGGTAAACAGGCCAACCTAGAGGCAGTAAGGGTAAAAGCAGACCAATTCAGGCTGGTGCCTGCAAACAAATATGCAGCTTTAGAAAAGGAAGATAAAGACAACATAGAGGTAATGAATGAAACCGTAACTAGGTTGATCTCAGAAGCAGCAATTGAAGTGGGAGGTAGGGCACCAAGGCAACCAGTAGGTAAGCTCTCCCAAGAAACAAAGGACCTAATAAAGAAACGACAGAAGATGAAAATGTCCAACTCAAGAGATCAGATAGAATTCGCTCAACTGTCAAAACTAATCAACAAGAAAAAAGTAGGGGATATTTTAAATTATAACGTGGGAAAGATTGAGGAAGCCGTAAAATATGGACGCAGCATTAGATCAGTAAGAAGAAAGCTTGGCATAGGACAAGGCAAGATGTATGCACTGAAAGATAAGCATGGTAATATCATCAGCAATTTCGATGACATAGTAAAAGCAGCGGAAGAATTCTATACTGACCTGTACAGTGCCCAAAACAGCCAAGCTACTTTCATTCAAAATAATGATGAACCGGATACAGAGGTTCCTTCTATAACTAGCGCTGAAGTTAGAAGGGCCTTGAAAGACATTACCAGGGGAAAAGCTGCTGGAGAAGATGGAATAACAGTAGATTTATTCAAAGATGGAGGAGATATCATGCTTGAAAAGCTTGCGGCCCTTTGTACGCAATGCCTCACAACTTCATGTGTACCAGAGAGCTGGAAGAACGCCAACATTATTCTGATCCATAAGAAGGGAGACGTTAAAAAACAGAAGAATTATAGACCCATTAGCATGCTTTCAGTATTGTATAACATATTCACCAAGATAATTTCCAATAGAATCAGGGCAACACTTGACTTCAGCCAACCAAGAGAAAAGGCTGGCTTCAGGAAGGGATATTCTACGATGGATCATATCCATGTCATAAATCAGGTAATCGAGAAATCTGCGGAGTACAATCAACCTCTCTACATGGCTTTCATAGGTTATGAAAAGGCGTTTGATTCAGTAGAGATACCAGCAGTCATAGAGGCACTGCGGAATCAAGGTGTACAGGAGGCATACGTGAATATCTTAGCAAACATCTACAAGGATTCCACAGCTACCTTGGTTCTCCACAAGAAAAGTAGAAAGTTACCCATCAAGAAAGGGGTCAGGCAAGGAGACACAATCTCTCCAATGCTATTCACTGCATGCTTAGAAGTATTCAAGCTCTTAGACTGGGAAGGCTTAGGAGTGAGGATCAAATGCGAATATCTCAGCAACCTTCGGTTGGCAGATGACATTGTCCTATTCAGCAACAATGGAGACGAATTACAACAAATGATTGAGGACCTTAATCGAGAAAGTATAAGAATTGGGTTGAAGATGAATATGCAGAACACATAGTTAATGGTCAATAGCCTGGCAAGGGAACAAGAATTCAGGATCGCCAGTGAGCCTCTAGAGTCTGTAAAGGAGTACGTTTATCTAGGTCAATTACTCACAGGGGACCCTGATCACGAGAAATAAATTTGCAGAAGAATAAAATTGGGTTGGAGTGCATACGGCAGGCATTACCAAATCCTGACTGGGAGCTTACCACTGTCGTTGAAAAGAAAAGTGTACAATCATTGCATTCTACCGGTGCTAACATATGGGGCAGAAACTTGGAGGTTAACAAAGAAGCTCGAGAACAAGTTAAGGACCGCACAAAGAGCGATGAAACGAAAATCTTAGGACTAACGTTAAGAGACAGGAAGAGAGCGGTGTGAATCAGAGAACAAACGGGGATAGCCGATATTCTAGTTGACATTAAGCGGAAGAAATGGAGCTGGGCAGGCCATGTAATGCGTAGGATGGATAACCGGTGGACCATTATGGTTACAGAATGGATACCAAGAGAAGGGAAGCGCAGTCGAGGTCAGCAGAAAACCAGATAAGATGATGAAGTTAGGAAATTTGCTGGCGCAAGTTCGAATACGCTAGCGCAAGACAGGGGTAATTGGAGACCGCAGGGAGAGGCCTTCGCCCTGCAGTGGACATAAAATATAGGCTGATGATGATGATGATGATGATAGTATACCTGATTAAATCAAGCAGGCTAGGTGACTATTTGTCGCCGCCCCGTTTCAAAGGGGATGACATATAATAATAATAATCATCATCATCGAATAAGCGTTCATTTTAAAATAGAAATAAGAAATAATATAGCTCACATTAGGCATCTAGCAAACTTACAAGAAAATAAAAAGAGTTACCCTTTAAGACACCCCGAAAACTGGTTGGTGCCAACATCACGCATCAATACGGGGAAAGAGCGCCTGCAACACACCCTTCCTTCCTTTCTCTACGCGTATGAATCTGCTAACATCAACTTGTTTACCTGTACCCAACGAGATATACGTTCCATATGCAATTCATATGTAAAATAATGCACCATTGAGTAATCTTTAAATACAGTTAAGCTTAATATAGGATGGTTTCTTTGTTCTGTGTATATTGTGTCTATTATTCTTTGTCATTCGTGTTATTTCATGCATGTTCTTTGACGATTTTCTTAAATATGCGTAATCACGCTTCTGACGAAGTAATTTGGTTTGTGCACATATAAGTGCAGATAAGATTTTGTTTGGTCTTATGTTTTTGCTATATTGTTACTTTTTTTTAACATGAAGCCGTCATGTCTGCGATGAGATTGTCTGTCGCTGCTGCTTTGTATTTCGGGGCTGCGGCCTAGTCAAGCTGTTTAGGACAGCTTTTTCTGCAGCTCCTCTGTTTGTATTTCTTGAGGCAGAAATAAAATTATATTATTATTATTATGACAATGACCTGTCAATTCCTTGTCTATTAGGAAAATGGCAACGCAGCGCTGTGGCAGGGCTGTTCACAGCATGTTCTTCATTGAGCCGGCTATTAAGGCCGCCGCTTTACCGACTGAAACGACACTCTAGCCATAGAGACAGGAGCAAAGGAGGTCGCCGAAAAATGGCTGTGCGGTATTCTAGGGTGCGTAGTGACGCAGCACAGTGATAATGCGCCAGTTTATCTGCGTGCGCGAAGCCTCCGCGATGCATTGCGATGGACAGCGTAAAGTCCCTATATAAGAAAAGTACCGCCATCTACTCTTTCCTCCGCTGCCTACTCTCCTAAAGCGCTTGCTTTTTTCTTTACTTTTTCCTTGCGAAAGCCAAGTCGACGGTGGCGCACCTGGAAAGTCCACGTTGGAGCTTTCAGGCCGGGCGCGCGCCGCCACCGCCGCCTGCGACTGCGGCTGCGCAGAGGACTTGCAACATGGCTCTGAGGCGGAAAAAAAGAAAATATAAAGAAGTGAAAAGCGCGCTCTACCATCGTCCAATCGGAGATACGGGAGAGAGAGAAGCGGTGTTTGTCAAAGGATGGCGGTACTTTTCTTATATAGGGACTTTAGAACAGCGTGCTGCCCAGCGACGCAATTCATCGCTTGTCATCACTTGCCCAGTGAAGGTGCCTCCGTGCGCATGCACGCAGAATATGAGTGTGTTGTTCACTCTAATGTGCTTGCCGATTGCCTCTGTTGCTGATCTAACAGCGATCGCAGATAGATATTGTAACGATAGCGCAGCTATCCCATTTTAGTGGGTGAGGGCTCTTGTGTGCAGTTAGGAAATTAGACTTCGAACGCAGGAAGGTGTTGCAACTGTTTAGTGTGCCGTGCTTTTGATGAAGAAATGTCATCGCACTGGGTCTAGAAAAGCGAGCGTTTCTCGACGCTGACCGTGTTTGTCACACTGCCACTCCGATACATCACTGATGGCCGAGCAGCCATCTAAAACGACAGCTGCGATACGTGGTCGTTGGAAAACACTACGCACTGCTCACGATTGTTGTCCAACACGGCGTATCGACGCCTTGCAAGCAGCTACAGTGGCGTTCAGATAAATATTTGCTGTGCGCTGCGTCGCCACAATGCAAGCAATGAAACCGTGTTGTGGGGCCATGAAAGCGCAAGGAGATACATGCATGAGCCAGCTAAAGTCGACGCTTCGTTTTTGATAGCAGTGCTCAGTACATCACCAATGAAAGTGGATTGTGAGTGTTTTATTTCGGCTGTCAAGATTGTTGATGCCTCGCAGTTCCGCACCACGTCCCTGTTGCCGAAAGATAAGTCGGGCGTGGCCCAACCGTGGTGGGCGCGCGCACAAGAGTTACCCGCCTCGCGGGGGGCGTGACCTATGGTTTTTATTGACAGGCGAACTCGTGCCAAACTCGTACATCACGAAACCCCCCTCGAGTTGAACTCGCGAACATGTCAGCGGCAGCCGCAGCCTGCGTCATCGCATCCAGCGACAGCCAGCGTCGATATCACCGTCTGGACCCGTTCACCTATATGAACGACGTAGAGTTTCAGCGTCATTTTTGCCTTCGAAAAACGTCAGTGCGCTGGCTGTGTGACGAATTAGGCGAAGACCCTCGTCTGTGTTGCAGTGTGGCGGGAAAATTATGCTTTCCGAGCACAGACTCCTGTGACTAGGCTGCGGTGGAAAAGTTCGTGCGATCGCTTGGCTCTCTCCGCCTGCAAGCGCTGTTCGTCTACCGCGCCCTAGCCCAAGGCCAAGTACGGCGGCACCATCGAACTACTGGGGCACCTGCGAGCTACTGGGATTCAACCTGCACCAACCAACCTGCGAAGGTGAAGGGGTCACATTATATAGGAAGACTCAGGATGGACGCAGGGCTGCCTTACTATGCAACAGTTGCCGAAAAACAGCTTTGGCACTTACACGGTACCGCTGCACTGCAAGGGCAGAGAGCCAAAGGATGTTACTTCGCCAACACGAACCGGCTCGGCCGTCCGAACGACCACCCTCCAGGCGGCAAATGATTTGGCTAACGTACTGCGTGAGCAAAAGCATAGTCATATGGCTATTGAAGGAGACGACCGGCAACTTGTCTGCTCTATAGGAGCACGCCATCGCCGACTGGACGAACTACCCCCGTGAGGTCGCGAGAGACGAGTTGCTGGCGCGACCTCCACTCGGTGGCCCCGGGAAGACAGCGCAAATTGACGAGTGCCTTCTTCGCGGCGAACAGAAGTACAACCGAGGCCGCCTAATGACGGGCGACAACGTTCTGCCGAGCCGCCAAAACTACGGCGGTGTTAAAGATGGTGGCCCGTAGGTCTTCGGTATGGTCTGCGCGACCAAAGCGGTGCTGCGACTTTTCAAGGTCGACTGACGAAAGGCGCTGACACTAGGTGCCATTATTGCAGCCAAGGTTCAACCGGGGACCATTATTCATCTTGATGAATTGGCCGCATACAACTGTATCCCAAATTTAGTGGATGCTAACGGGGCTATGCATCAAGCTGCATTAAGAGGCAGTCAACCGCAGCGTGAACTCTGTGGACCCCATCACGGGCGTTCACACGCAAAAAATAGAAAGTTACTGTAAAAAAAAAAAAAAAGTGAAGTTCGACCTCATCAGCGGTGGTACAGGGTAACTTTACCGATGCTGGACTCTCACCTGGGATGGATGTGGTGGTAGTCAACGGCCACGTGCGCTGTAAAAACCCTTTCTTGCGTTTGTTAGAAGACACGGATCTCTCGCTGCCCAGTATAAATACTCTTTCCTGCGGTTGTTTGAAGCCATCGCTCGGCGCTAGCCAGTATGAAGGTGCATCACAAAGTAAAAGAAAATCAAGTGTAGTTTTCTGACTGTTGTATAAGTGCTTTCCGGCATTCATGAGTGCTTACACGTTAAGCACGCAGCAAAGCACTGCTGCGCAAGCCGACGCTCACTTCGTCTCGCAGCCTTACTTTAGCGCGAGCAACGAGGGATCTTTTAAACGCCCAGTGTGAACACCAGGCACACCAATCTGTGCTTGGAAATGGGAGCGCAAGCGCGTAGCGAGCCGCACCAATTCAATCCAGCGGAAAGAGAAGGATCAGCGAGCGGTCTGTTAAAAGCCCAGTGCGAAAACCAAGCGCACACCAATCTGTGCTTGGAAATGCTAGCGCAAGCACGTAGCGAGCTGCGCCAATCCGATCCAGAGATAAAAAACAGAGTGAGCGTCCCCTCGTGGTATAACGCGAAACGTATTAAACTACGAATTAGTTCAATACACATTCAGTGTACATCTTGTAGACCTTGAAATGCTTATAACCCGCGTTAATGTGACTAATAATATTGTACTAAATGCATTTATTTTATAACTTGCTTGTGCCTGTAATGCACTCGGTGGAACAACAAACAAGTGAAAGAAGGCACGACCATGCACGGACCGTATGATCACGTGGGCTCCAGTTTGTCGACCGCCCATATGGCAATGCCTAAGGGATGATAGCCACCCAGTGTGAATCTAGACGAACCAATGAAACTGGAGGCCTGCCGACGGACAAACTTTGTCGTGGTACCATTAGTTATTTCATCTTGGGGCGTCGCCATCCTGCGCATCCTGCATAGCACCCCAAGTCTACGTTCAGATGATGTTCAGATCTTCAATGTTATTTTAATGAAAGAAAGTCTTATGGACAGTCCTACTGGATGGGCATTCATTCTGCAGTACCATCCACAGGTTTAAGCTTAAAGTTTGATGGTCTCACTGTACCTTAGTTCATGCAAATCATTAGCTGTTTTTTTTACGCAGATGCCTTCAAATCATATAGGTTGCCAGGAGTGCTAGAAAACTACATTATACTTGTGGCCACAATCAAAAGTGATGTTTGGGAAGAATGAGTGAAAGAAACAAGCAGCATTTTACAATACTGATTCAAGACATCCGGAAAATCTGCTAAAATTATTGTGCCCTGCTCCACAATACAAAATAATTACACATCACATTGACGTTCATGGTGTCGATCATTGTCTAGAACACTAGGCATCAAGTGAGGAGAATAAGGGGATCAGAGGGCACATTCTATCTTTTTGAAAATCAAATGTGCTTTGCATTAACCTTGCATGCCATATCCGAAAGGAGCAGTTTGTGAGATGGTGACTGATGCATAAGAAAACTCATGACATTCTATGCAGCAGAACGTTGCGTGACGAGGTGTTATGCACACAAATGCACTTTTGCACGCAAGATGACATCCTTCGTGTCAAACCTTGCGCATACGTGCCAACCTTATAATTGGGAAAACACCACAGTGGAAGGCAAAAAGTGTAAAATTTATTCAAAAATACTATAAATGATTTGATTATTCCGTATGTTTACTGTTCATTAAAGGTTCCCAGACTTTGTTCTCTACGGGTGCTGTAAACAGGCACTCTGTTTTTACAGACGTAGGTAGCAACATGATCTGTGGCGCAGACAAAGAGAAATGCTTATGAAATTTATGCAGGAGTATACCCCACATCTAAACCCAATTCATATTATAATCTGGTGGAGGTTGTAAACTGCAAAATAGAAGAAACTAGTGATCCCTAACGATTACTGCTGCCGATGCCTGTGCACTAGCAGGTACACATATTATGGCAGTTGAAATTATATTTCCACAAGCTGTAGTTACTGCAAGCTGTTGCCAGTGTACCGGTACACAGCTGCAATACATTTAGGGCAAGTTAAAACTCTCTAATACATTTATCTCATGTGATAGAATTCAATATCTTGCAAATAAGAGATGCGCTATGTGCCGTCCCATACAGTGAAACACCTTTGAATAACCTGAATAGCCATCGGAGCTGTGACGAGAGGTGAAAAGCATTTTTTGTGTAAACTAGTGCACCTGCATTGTGTAAAGCTTTGGAGAGTGCATTTAGTATCAGGTGTGAAGTTTTTTTAACTGGACGCTGTAAAAAACCTATATGCAGTTTTCAAAAGTGCAACACCCCTTTTTTTGTTTACAGGTTATGAACGACACGTATGACCATGACATACAGCGGTGAGCACTGTTAGGGTGAACACGCGAGCGCGTGGCCGACGGCACTATCAGCGCCGCGTAACAGCCATCGTTGGAAACATTGCACATGCGCAGCATGTGCTTTGCGAAACACTATTTCCACCGCGCGCATCACGTCATCGATACGCTTGTTCGTCGTCTGCTAGCCGCATTTTTTGTTCGCTGAGCTGATACCTTCTGCATTTCAAGGTCCATCTGGATTGAAGATTGGCGCGTGAAGGAAAAAAGTGAGTGTAAGAGGGATAATTATAAAACTTTTTATTCAAGAAAATTGCACTTTTGCAATTCAAGTTAAACAAGGCCATGAGAACAAATATAAAAACATGAGCAAATCTAATAGCGAGTCATGTGACCACTTACAGCAACGACTGCAGCTATTCTGGACGGTAACGAGTCGTAAAGTGATCGAACATATTCCCGATCGGCTTTCAGCCTTTCCCACTCGTTGCTGACTTGCGCCCACAACTGGTCCGAAGTCGCGGAATAAAGGGGCTTCCTTGCCAAAGAAGCTTTCAGACGGCCCCACACGTTTTCTATCACATTCAGGTCCGCTCCTTTCGGAGGCCATTCCAGTAGCTGCATGTGCTGCTCCGCCTGGAACTCCTTGACAGCCCGCGCCGTGTGTATCGGTGACCGGTCCTGTTGGAACAGGTAATCACCGTCTGGGAATAAACTGCTCGCATATGGCAACAGCACATTGTTCAAAATGTTGCAGTATTGTTCCGACGATAAGTGTCCACGTATACGTTGCAGGGGCCCTAAACCATATCTTGAAACAGCACCCCACACGTTCACACTCGATCTCCCACTGGCAGAAACACCTTGCACGTTGTCCGGGTCGTTCCTGCGTGGCATTGTGACGTTAACTAAAACAATTGCTTTTCAAAGCAGGAAGTTTGCCTCACCGTGTGCCTGGTAGTCTCCAAACACGCAATCTTTGGTCTTGTCGCGTCGAAAACGTCGACTCATCCGAAAAGATGACGCGACCCCACTCTTCTGATGTCCATGCTTCGTGCAGCTCAGCGAACTGCCGTCGTGCGTCCTTGTTTGCCGCCGTTAGTAGTGGCTTCTGCGCTGCGACGCGACTGCGAAGGCCCGCAGTACGCAGGCGACGTCGAACAGTGGTGTCCGAAACGTCCAAATCCAAGTCCTCGCGTATTGCTGGGGCTGGCAAGAAAGGGTTACGAACAGCAGCTGCAACTATGAGGGCGTCTTCATCGTCTGTGGTAGCTTTAGGGCGGGGCGCGCGGGGTGCATCCTGAATGCGACCTTCATACTTGTAGGCTTGAATTATCCTGTTCACAGTCTTCAGGGGCCCATTAACTAAAGCGCCAATATACCGCTGGGAATAACCTTTCAGGGAAAGATCGACAATTGAGCGCCGTTCATCATCGGGAACCCTAGCCATAATACGATCTGGCGACAGAATGAACGGCTGCGAAAGATGTTTGGTTGTTTTATATACGGCGTTGCATGCACAACAACTTTGAAGGGAACGAATAGACACGCCCCCATAGATATACAAGTTTTTTTGTCTTGTTCTGTTCAAGCACAGATGTTTAAAGAAATCTTAAAATGCAGGATGCATGGGCTTAGAAAACAAAAATGCGGCTAGCAGACGACGAACAAGTGCATTCATGACGTCATGCGCGCGGTGGAACAATTATTTCGCGGAAGGCGTGATGCGCATGCGCAATGTTTCCAGTGATGACCGTAACGGGGCGCTGACAGTGCCGTCGGCCACGCGCTCGCGTGTTCACCCTAACAGTGCTCACCGCTGTACATGTACAGTATGACCTTCATTCCCAAACAATCAAAGCGAACGGCAGCACCGTATGTGTCAGGTGCCTTCTCTCCCATTTTATGCCAAATCTCAGTAGCGGGAGATGCTGAGGATGAATACAAAGTATTAAGTATTCTGATCTTAGTGTATTCTCTGTTGTTTAAACATCATTGGGTTTAAACATCATAGAAAGAAAATACGGAATAAATACAACGCGCTTAATTCACGACGCAACCACTTTGGAAGTATTTACTAATCTGGATTATTAAGGATATCATATTTGGATGAGAAGGCAGATTTCATTAAACTGCAAGGATGGCATCATCCCAATAATTCCTGCGTTTGGCGCTATATTTTTATTTATTTCAGTTGTAATGTGGATGCATCGTCAGCGATATCGCTTGACATGTCTTACATTGACTGTTTCTCCAACTTTGGCAAACTCATATTCTAAATAACCTTGTAGATGATACCAAGAACTTGCTCAGTAGCAGTATGCCTTTAACATTCGCGAGATCCGAGGCTCTTGAGCCCATTACTAAGGAGACCTGGGGTGCATGCTGCCCTAGAGCACTGCACGGACCGGATTTTTCGGTCCGAGCCCGGCCCGCCCTACTAAAAAATCCTATTTAATTCAAACAGGGTTATACAGGTTTAAACTGGTTTTAACAGGGACCTATTTGGCAACAAACAGGTGTAAACAGGACCCGTTTACACACAAACGGGTCTGAACGGGGTCCTGTTTGGCTTGCAAATAGGTTTAAACAGGACCCCCCATACACAAATAGGTTTTAACAGGGACCCCGTTTAGCGAACAAACTGGTTCATACCGGGCACTGGCACCAAACAGGGGCCTATTTGGCCCGCAGACAGGTTTAAACAGGAATCTCCGACAGAGAAATGGGTCTAAACAGGGGACCCGTTTGGTAGTTAAACCAGTTAAACTGGCTCATACTGGTCCCACTGGCACCGAAAAGATCTACACAGGGGCCTACTCGGCACAAAAACTGGTTAGAACGAGACCTTTGTAGCTGTCGTACTGGATGAAGTCATACCATTTAATTGAATGCTTGAACAGAGTTACGGTAAAATTTGATGTTAAATTGGTACACACGCGCGAGCGCTCCGCAACACCCCATCGACAGCCGCTTCGCGTCGGCGCCCGGCTCCGAGGCACAACCGACGGCGCCGTCAGAGAGGAAAAAAAAGAAAATGGTAATACAAAAAAATAAGAAATAATAAGCCGAAGCGGCATTCGAACCCGCGTAACCCAGATCTCAAGGCAAACGTCCTAACCACTAGGCCACACCAACGCCTCCGCCTCCTCTAGACGGTGGCCACACAGCCCCACTTCCAGAGCACGTCGCTTTCGGTGCCCCCAGGAGGCGCTGCCACTGCCCCAGGGGCATGACCGGTAAAAATACAGATATTATTTTCCCGTGTTCTGCTGTTGCTCCCTGTTGCTGTGCGTGCGCGCTGCATTGAGGCAGGTCGATGGGGATGTTTAATCGTGTGTACGCTGTGCCGAGAGAAAATGTCGTGCCCCTTGTGTGTTTTGATGATCACTTAGCCCCTGGGACCGCGTAACGTAGCTCGCAGTATCTTTCGTGTGGTTCGCCAATGTCTATTATCGTACTTATGGCCCGCTCGCGCTTTCTTTGTTCCCGGCTCATGACAAAGCCTCTGAAAATATCGCATCGGATCACAGTGCACGGAAGAATTTGTTGAGGTAATACGTGCCGTAGTTCATCCGAAATTCAACAGTGTTTACGTCGGAAGGATCATCGTGCAGTCGACGCCGGGACCTGACATGAAGGAGCGTTTGCCGACTACGCCTAGAAAGGTAAGTCCGGCGCTTGCGCGCAGTTTTGTAGTCAGTGGTTTGTGAAGTGTGAATTGTTATACGGATCACGAGATGATTATTAAAGCGACCGCAATGATAAATGTGTTTTTTCGAATGTTCGTTGTTCATGTCGCAGTGCACATTTAGCGAACAGTTTCACGAAAAATCTCCTGACACTTATTGGACGTTGCCAGGAGCGTTATCATGTATTTGCTTTCTGCTATAACGTATGCTAGCGCCGGTGATTGTTTGACCTGAATGGTAAAGAAAGAATTCAACCAGAAAAGTTACTGCTTGTGTACATAATTTCTGTATAAGTATTTCTAGAAGTACAGCCTTCCGCATTTGTAACTATATTGCGCGAGCGTCGATCATGGGTCATTTTAGCGCCTTCGACGGCGATACTTAGCGAGACCGACAAAAGTAAACAGACGTGCATAAAGAACTCTCCAGCGCAAGCATCATCTGCTAAGCTGCTCTTCTCAGGACGACGCACGCCTATTTCATAGTATGCTGGTGCGATATAGTTAAAAATGCTGGAGGCTGTACGTCAGCTAACGGCAGCGTGAGATGGCACTAGATTGTTGTGTCTGACGCATGGCCAGATTTTAGCTTGTATGCGAATTCTCCTACATGTAGTGTCGCCAGACAGGCTGTATTTCTTGTGTTGGGTGTCCTGTGTGTTTTCGTGTGTTTGTAAATGTTTGATTATTTCACAGAAACGGAGATTACAACAGCAGTGTTTCTTCTTCATCGATTTTTTTTTCTACTGAAAAATAGGGCGTTTGTTCTTGTAATTACCAGTGCATCATCCTTCAAGACAATGCTTTGTTCCACCGCATAAAGAAATTCGATTTTGGAACACTTTTCATGTGCTAAGGAATTTTCTTCGTAGTACAATTCACATTTCACTTACTACAGATGTGCGTTTGTGTGAAGCTTTTGATAGTAGATTTATGTTTGCTGCAGTTTCATTTCATGTTAAATAACCACCCGTGATGTAACAATCAGATGTTTGCGCAACCAGATGCAGCTTCGTGTAGGTTGTATGAGACTTTTCAGAATGTAACATGATCTTGTTAACTCGCAAGCTTGCAGTTTCAGCAGGGATTACAGTAAATTGAACATTTAGTATTGTTTAGGGATGTCAAGATTTCGTGAACCAGAGGCATCTCTACACCGCATAGGAACCTAAGACATTTCTGCAGCCGGAACAGCATGGCTAAGCATCTGATCTGCATGCTGTGACAAGGTGTGTACAAAACGGTCCCTACCACTTACACAAGCTGTAGGTTTTGTTGGTATAATTCATACCTGTCAACTCTCCTGAATTTTTCGTGAAGATCTCTAACGAGTATACCAGAGGGGGCCCTTGCTTTAGGCCAGTTTGTTCAGATAAATTCCTTAAACAGGCTTAATCGGCAGCAGCAAGAACACTGAAAATGCGCTCTGTGATATAAAACAGTGTTGTCAGTTCTGGTGTTTCAAGTTCGCTGCAGCTTTGTGTGCTATATCTCAAGTTAAATATTGGTTAATTATGTGTGAATCAATGCAACCGTGTGGGTGCTGAGAGGAAGCTTTAAAAAAATGTGTGCTATCTCGCCAATAAAAAATTTTTGTCTGCAGAATTTTTACAAAATATAAACTTCACTGGTTGCCATATTCATAAGTTGCAGTTTCGGTCTACTTGAATCGCATATATTGAATCTGGCCTACCTTGGTTTAATCAATTCATTTAAGTAGCCTCCTCTGAGTTATATGTAATTGGAGGCTATTGTAGAAATGCACGATGTGCTCCCTACTGAGTGCATTGTTACAATTTTTTTAGGGACCATCTTGTGAGGCACGCATATCCTTTCATGTCTTGCTATGATTTGCCCAGCAAAAGCAGCAGGGCTTTGGTTACCTTTGTTATTACGCATTCTTGTGGACTTGCGTTTCTCTCTCTTGTAACATACGTGCATGTGCAAATTCTGTGTTCCTAATTATATTTCCGTAAGTTGTCCTAATTGTGTATTACATTTTTTAAAAATTTGGGGGGGGGGGGAGCGGGTTATTGATTCCCATAATACTAGAGAGAAAGGGACCTCAGAACAAAAGGTGGCTTAAAGTGTTCGAAGCTCAGAATCTAACATTCTGTCTCCTAAAGCACTACCAGTATGAAACTGTTTCTAATTGCTTTGTTTTTATAAGCTAGCTGCCTGATTTGTAGCCACATTGTGAGAAAGTATGTTTTTTTCTTCTTTTGTTTCAGTTCTTTTGTTGAATGTTCTCCTTTTTAGTTCAGAAATTTTTTCCTACCACCTCACGCGATACTCCCACTGGAGCCTATGAGCTATGTTTATAAATAAATAAGTAAATTCCTGAGGCATGCAACAAACCATGCAAATCAGTCCCTAAAAAGTCATAACAAGGATCTATTATTTTCAGCAGCTACCTCAGTCATACTGTGCTCACTGGCGCACTCACAAAAACCATTGCAGCATTAAAGCACTACTCTAAACATTTCCCTTTCAACATTTTTAACTCCCATATGCTGTCTTCTCCAAATCGTGTTGAGTGCATCTGGAATGTTTCGGCAATTGTTTTTCCATTTCGGCAATTGTCAACCATTATTCAAAGGTTCAGCTTGTTGACTGTTGCTTATTTATATCTAGCCTGATCTGTGGAGTTGACTGTATGCTTTCTTTTTTTGCATACCTGCCATGGTTGCTTAGTGGCTATGGCGTCGAGCTTCTAAGCACGAGGTCTCGGGATGAAATCGTGGCCATGGCGGCTGCCTTTCCAAGGGGGTGAAATGCGAAAGCACCTGTGTACTTGGATTTAGGCGCACGTTGAAAAACCCGAGGTGGTCCAAATTATTCCGGAGTCCCTCACTACGGCGTGCTTCATGATCAGACTGTGGTTCTGGCATGTAAAACCCCATAATGTAATTAAATTTTTTTAGCCAAAAACTAAGGTGTGCTTTTAATGATGCCACCTTTTCACATTCCTGCATAACCACAAGTTTGTCGAAATAATTGAACAAATGTCATCAGTCTTCTGTAAAAGCAAACTTGTCTTGTACAGCAGCTCAAATAAGCCATTTTCAGTGCATTAGCAGGCTTAGGATGTTGCCAGAAAATTGTGTCGCATAAGGATGTGCTGCATCGGAAGACACGTACGTGTTTCTTGCTCATTGTAGCATTATTTTGTCTCTGTGTTTCTTTCAATGGTATTCACTGTGCACACATACTAAAGAGATAAGGAACAGGTAGATGGAGCATCCACAGTGCACGCATACCAAGGAAGTCACGGTCAGACAGAGAGCGATAGAGCACAGCACGCTTTCACTCTCTGTCTGTCGCTTATTTCCCTCACATGTGTTCATTGTTAGCACCACCAAAATGAACAGTTACCGACTTGCCCAAGCTTCAACTCTTGTGCTTGGTGTTTTTGTCTACAAAATGCCCATAAGCAAGTCATAGTGGTGGTGATTTTCGCATGTATGGAAAAGGCTTATTCAATTCCAGAAGAGCTTCATTTGTTCTAGGCATAGTAATGAACTTGCCAGTGTTTATTTTAAAGGCTGAATTGCATAGGAAACTATTGTGGTATTCCTAATGCCACCCTTTTGCATTAAGTTTGTGCAGATGCTTGAAGCTTGTACTACGTTGATGAAAATACGGTTGAAGCTATAGAAGCATGTTTGTCAAAATGTAGTGAATGCTTCCCGGTAGAAATCCGGAGTTATGCTTCTTGGGACACTTATTGGTTAGCCTTATTGGGTAATGCGATTAGCCTTATCGATGCTATAATGTTACAGGGTCTGCAGGATGGCCAGCATTACAAAAACATTAACATCATTGTAAGAATACATGTTCTGCAATAATATAAGGATTGCCCCCCCCCCCCCAAGTGACAACGCTTGCTTACACTATATCTGCAATAAACCAGGTTTACTCAGCCAGACAGCCATCCGTGCATGAGAGGGAGGGGGGGGCGGCAAAAAAGGGGGCTTTTGAGTAATCTTCTTCAAGTAGGTGGCTCATACATCAGATCTTTCTTACTGTGCATGCTATGTTGCTCAAAGTCAACTTAGCTATGGGTACAATGTCTGCATTTTATTACTGTTTATGCCTAATGAAGGTTGCTTTGTTCACAGTGTCACTTTATATATTGTTTCTCTTATGGCACTAAGCTCACTTGTTTTAGTGCTGCTATAGGTATGGCTGGGCCTGGAGATGAAGTGTAAGCAGACCATGCTATGCTGCGGATTGGTGCCAATCTTCACATCCGAGTTGTTCCCATGACAGTCAAGCACCACTGTGATTTGCTTCATTGGCAAGGTAATGTAATACGGTGGTGAGCTTGCACCTCAATATTGGTATTGAAAAATATGTTAAGTAAAAGACACAAGAGTTGGCCTTTATGACTGATACACTCATGTTCTTTTTTTAAAGAGCTCTTTTAGCACTGTCCTTTATGGTGACGTTTTCAGAGGATGCTTATACTCCTTTATTGAAAACTGCCGTGGAGCTAGTTTATGTGTTAAACTAGCACTCTTTCACCAAGAAAAAGTCCAGTTTTTACTCGCACAGCGATATGGTGCAATGGACGAAAGGGTTGGAATAGATCAATCTGAATGCATGTTGCTGACACAAATACAAAAAGGGCGCATGGCATGGCTAGCGCAATTTGTTTTACAGTGATGATAAGCAGTCTCAATGTCTTAAAGCACTCTGGTCCTTATATTTTGCCACAATCAAGTGGTTTTTAAATATGGGTGCACTTGCACTGAGAGCAGTGCAATACTAATGCCAACTGACCCACACATCAAGTTTGCATGGTCACGCAGCCTGCCATTTATACATTTGGCTTGTTTTGTGCAAAGGACTGAACTTCAGCACTGCAGGATACTTCACGATATGCTGGCGAGAGTAACCTGCACCGTGGAACATGCGTTCAGTCAGCTCCTTCTGAAGTAGAAGAAAAGGTCCACGTGTGTAGCTGCCATGGTGTAACCCTGGAATCTGTTTCTGCTCCGCAACTTGAGCTTTTTTTTTCAGTGACCACAATTTAATTATTATGAAACGAAATGCATTAACAGGTTCAAACTCAGGGTAACGTTTTTATCTGCATGACTTTGTGGACAAAAACTGATGAAAGGAGGCGCAGTGCGACTATTGAACCTGTCCAGGGGACAGGGACGTCAAGAAGTTTTAAATCCATTTGCATAGGCTAACAATCGCAAGGCAAACTGCTGTAATTGTGTGAAAAAGTACCATGCTTCAAGGAATAGTGCCAATCTTTTTCAGCTGTAGTTAGCACCATGTATGTACGCTGCACGTGTAATTTGAGTTAAATGTAAGCAAGATATTGCAGAATAGGCAATTTAAAACTAATGGCCATAATTTTGGCATTAGTAGATCTTTGCTCAGACCATCTGACAATTTCTTGAAAGTATGAAATTTTGTTTATGTAGCTGCTGTCAGCATATTGTATATTAGCATTTGGTCTTATGCATATACTGTTTGCTCTAAAAAATTAAATTATTGAGTTTCACAGGCTGAAACCACGATATGATTATGAGGCACGCTGTAGTAGGGGGCTCCGGATTATTATCTCTTCAACCCTTGTTAACTCAAACTCTGATATCTCAATATATCAGTTAAGTCGAAAATTTTTTCGTGGCTCGGTATCGACTTTATGTATATTTGACCTCTTATCTAGCAATGCTTCTGTGCTGTGCTCCGGATATCTCGAAATCTTGACTGCAACACTGTAGGGAAAATGTTATCACCCAAAAGTTTCCCTACGTTGTACGCAGCTGCGATATCTCCAAAAGTTGCAAGATCGCAAGTTTGTAGCAAATTCTGCTTCATTATACGCTACTCTTGTCATCCACTGTTCACGGCCGGCAAAGATCTCATTGGTAATCCGGGCAGAATTTTTCTCTGACCCCTGACAAAATGCAATGAGCATGATAAGGTACTGCCTCCTGCTCTTTAACTATATTACATGAGAACACTATAATATGGTTGTGCATAATCCTGAACGGGACATCGCATTAGACGACTCTTGCACAGGATAGTGCTTGGTGCACCTGAGAGTACTTCTACATGTCTCGCTGATTATTGCACCTTATAGGTGCTAAAATGATGCGTGATGGACGTTCGCACGATATGGCTAAAAATGCGAGAGGCTGTACACCTGAGCACCACAACATGCATGCTCATGAGTACGCATAGAGTTGTCAGCTTGCTTATTTCCTGTGCTCTGTGTTTCTGTGTGGATCTGTGCGCTAAGCTGTAGCGCGTGCTGTGCCGAATGTTTCGTATGCTATTGGTATTTTCTTCATTAATAAGTTCAGGGCCACGATCTTGTAGCAATGCATTGTCTGATGCCATTTCTAATCATGCTGTATCTGTAGCAATGCATTGCTACAGATACAGCACCAGGCCATGATCTTGTAGCATTGCATTGCTACAAGATCGTGGCCCCAAACTTGTTAATGAAGAAAATACCAATAACATACCAAACATTCGGCGCAGCCCGTGGCATGGCCTAGCACGCAGGTCCACACAGAAACACAGAGCATGGGAAATAAGCAAGCTGACAACTCTATGCGTACACATAAACATGCATGTTTTGGAGGCCAGGTGTACAGCCTCCCCCATTTGTAGCTATACCGCGCGAGCGTCCATCGCGCGTCATTTTAGTGCCTTTAAGGGACAATAATCAGCGAGACCGGAAGAAGTACTCAGGTGCACCAAGCACCCTCCTGTGCAAGAGTCGTCTAAGGTGATGTTCCCTTCAGGACGACGCACGACCATATTATAGTGTTCTCGTGCAATATAGTTAAAAAGCAGGAGGCAGTTCCTTCTCATGCTCATTGCACTTTGTCAGGGGTCAGAGGAACACTCTGTCCGGATTACCAATGAGATCATGGCGTAGAATTAAGTAGAATTTACTACAAACACCATTCTAAAATGTTCCATCAAGCCAGCAACCAACTAGCCCATCTAAGTCTCTTAATTATCAATATGGGATAAACAGCCAAACACGGTGGATGCTAAAACCACTATTCCACTACGGTATTTACTTTGCTGGCAGAACGGTAGCTTCCAAGTAATTTATTAGCTTGACATGTCCATGCTGCTTTTTAAATGTGCATTTTATGCTTGTACTACTTCTATTGCTTCAATACTATTGTTAATCGAATAGGTTGTCTTTTTGATTATAACACTTGTTTCAGTGGCCCGCTAATTGTGACAGTTTATTCTACCACAGTAATGCATGTTCCCTTAGCATCGTAGCCAAATTGCCTGAAACGAGTTACCTTTGAATGAGATTTGTTAGTATCTCCTATGTTCTGAATGCTTACCCATTCTTATCTGTGTGAACATAACTGCTTTTGCCTTTGTGTGAACCTGTTGCTTAAGTGAAAAGAAATTGTTCGCTTTTCGTTACTTTTTCAGGTGCCCTGCAAGCTCTCACCAAAGCAACACATTCCCCTGGTTTTCTGTCAGAGTACCATTAGCATTTCGAATAAACTATGCTTGTCAGATGTGCGACATGCCCCATCTTAAAATTGGAGCGCTTCAGTATTAATGTTTGAATGGGTGTACATAAAAACATACGTAAAGTATACTTATGTCTTTCTTTTACAAGTCCTCTTCACCCGACATTTTTCCAACCTAAAATTACGCTTTGCTGTACATTTGTTTTATGCACACACCATGACAGCAACACAACACTGCACTAAGATGAGTACAAATGATAAAGCATGCAGTACACCCGGCAGAATTACATTTGCATTCTTGTAGTACATATGAAAATGAGCTACCAATCTTTTTCAGGTTGCATACTCTTATTGGTCATACATGTCAAGCGCACTCATAGCTGCACAAAAATCGTTCAAGGCTGATCTCAAATCCCCTAAGTGCACAAATAGATTTAAAGAGTGACTTATGTTAAGGTGACTCAACCATCTAACGGAA
>NC_051163.1:116212914-116242399 GCF_013339745.2 Dermacentor silvarum
AGCAATGGCGGCCACCCACCACGAAGCCCAACTAGGGGACGCTGCAGCACTTAACGTGTAAGGCTGCAGACGCCAGCCGTGCATTGCTGCTATAACCCAATATAATATACCCAAGAGAGGGCACATACAAAAGGTTAACCCAAGCCACCTATGAAAATGTAGAAGTAACAGAAGACAGGAGATGATAGGATAGTAAAAGAAAGGAGACAGGAAAGCAAAAGGTTGGAGAGGGGGATAGGAAAAGGCGACCACCGATTTCCCCCGGGTGGGTCAGTCCGGGGGTGCCGTCTACGTGAAGCAGAGGCCAAAGGAGTGTGTTGCCTCTGCCGAGGGGCCATAAAGGTCCAAACACCCGGCTTCGGCTGAACTCCCAGGATCCCCTTTTCCCCGGACACGGCTAAGCCGCGCACGGCTACACGCGGGAGGTTCCGACCCTCATGTGCTCGGGTACGTGGTGTCGCAACACACCAAACGTCTGCTTGCGCAGACGCCCCTGCGGGGGCTAACTATATATATATATATATATATATATATATATATATAAACTTAAATAACAGTCACACTGTAAACTTAGTGTGACCACGAAAGATTGCTCACTGCAGTGACGAGCTTATATGAGCATTTGCAATACCTCAGAGTGGGAGACAATTCAGTTTTACAGCCTGAGTCCCCTCGCACCGCCAACAGACTGGCGACTCTTGGTTGAGCCATGCGACAAGCGGATTCAGTTAAACACGTTAGGGAGATATGTGCGTTTTGTGCGTATTAGGTCGCACAAGTGCACATTTATGAAAAAAAAGCAGTGTAACACCTTGTAAAGGTTTTAATACAAAAGATACAATCAAGAAATCTTTTCCTGACGAAAGGTCAGGTATTGAGAAGATTTCGGTGGGGGCGAAATGCGAGAACACCCGTGTGCTTAGATTTAGGCGCACGTTAAAGAACCCCAGGTAGTCCAAATTTCCGGAGTCCCCCACTACGGCGTGCGTCATAATCAGATCGTGGTTTTGGCACGTAAAACCCCATAATTTAATTTTAATTTTGTGGGCGTGCGAAACGGGCTTGTCCAGTCGTCGACCGCACGTCCGTTTTCAGTTGCCGAAGGCAAGAAATGCACCTCTCGGATGTGGTCGACGAGACCGGTATGGCCAACGCATTTTTTAAGCTTGGTCATTTCCGGCAAGAAGTTTCGCAGGTGTTCGCCCTTGCCCCCCGTAAACATGGGCACGACGTCCTAGAATGTGATCAATGATGCCAACCTTTGCTCGCTTAAAATGTCAATTAGCATATCTCTGTGCAAAATCAAGCATCCTGGTTCAAGGTCGTCACCGTAGAACTATGTTATAAATGCTTCGTCTTCCTTCCCTATGACAAGCTGCTCAATGTGGGACTCATGCTGCCACATATCAGGTGGATACCTGTTGTTTAACGAAGACAGCACTGTGTCAAGTTCTTCATAGAACCTCTGGTGGTACATGTCACTTGCTGATGTAAACACGTGAGCTGAGGAACCTTCTTGATAGCGGCGTGGAGTCTTCTTTCGCCTAGCATCCAGAACACACGGGTCCTCAACTCCTACTTTTCTTGCCTCTGCCATACATACGCTGGTCACGCGCTTTATTTTCAAGGTAATCTGCGCCGAGTTCAAGCTTGGGCCATCCGAGATGGCTGGTCCCTTCGTGTGCGCTGTATCCCCGCGCGCCTAGTGTTATGTTTCCGGTGGTGCTGGTGGAAAATACGCTTGCTTTTCAGCGTAAGCCGGGTTCTGGCGAAGTACCGATAAGCGAGGTGCCCACTGTTGATTTGTCGTTGGTGCTCATGCTGTGTTTGTAGCCGGTGCACATTGGAACGTCCGCAGCCGTGGTAGAAGCGGGCTCGACGCCTGTTTTCTATTTCTCCTTTTATTGCGACAGCAATTGTACCGACGCTCCAGGCAAATTTTCGCTGTCGTCATCGCCGTGATATTCCGTATAATGTCCAAAAGTAATATACTCAAATAAACCGAGTAGGCCGAGAAGCGCCATAGGAAGGTAGTCGACCCAGAGCTCTCGATCGAGGCGCGCAGTGAGTGCAGCCTTGAGCTGGCGATGGAGCCGCTCACCCATGCCATTGGCACGGGGATGATACGCAGTGGTACGTCAGTGCTTAGTGTCAAGCAGGCGGTTGAGCGAAGTGAAGAGTGTGCAGTCAAATTGCCGTCCGCGATCAGTTGTCACAATGCTGGACAGCCGAAGCGAGAAACCTATACACTTTTTACGACCCATACACTACGGGTGCGAGAAAAAGCTTGTAACACTGAGCCGAAAAGGATGGCTAGTTGATGTACATTATCTTCCCACGCGCTCAATATTCGGGTTACTTGGAGGTCACGTGATCAAATGCGCGCATGGGAAGGAGAGCACGCGTCTTATCTTTTAGCCCTGCCGCAGCTGCGAATGACTGTGCGCGGTTGACGCTTACGCGGCCCGCGTGCCATATCCTATTGTTGGTAATCACTGGGTGGTGCAATGATAAAGGGCGAGCAGGGATGGCTGCTAAATTCATGCGCGCTGTCTTCCTTCTTAGGATGTTTTCCGCGCCCCAAGTGTTGCAGATCGCATATCATAAGAGACAGAGGTAATCTGAGATCGCTGACAGAGGCCGTCCTGTAGCGGACATAAAAATATGCAGATGATGATGACGAATCTAATTTTCGGAGTCATGGTGAATCGCTTGGTAGTACAAACCGTTCGCGCCCGCTGCCGGCGTTCTTCATAATGTCAGCATTGTCATAGCGACTGCTCGTGCTCATCCAACGAGATATTATCAGGTTTACATGGTCCATGCATTGCACGATGTTTGTTATTTTAATTAGTAAGTCAGTCTTACTACAAATTATATAGGCGATATAACCAACGTACAGACTCGTGTAACGGCCGCATTTTTTTGCCGCAATTTTTACGAACCTTACATGAGACCGGGCGACTTTATTTAATTTTTAGAACTACGAGTATGAGATCCGCCGTAAACCTCCGCGATCGCATCCTCTCGCCATCTATAGCCGTGTACAACATTAGAGGGTGGGCAGTCTAGAGACTGAAGTCATGAGCCAGATGGCCGATGACCCCGTCGACGGAGGACATGGCAGCTAGTGCTTCGAGCTGGGCCGAGTCGCGTCAGCGGGACTATTTCTTTAGTCGCGGTGGAAATCGGCTGCTGCGCTTCAGTGGTCAGGGCAGGGTGCCTCTCCTGTCTTTTTAAGTTGTAACCGACTTTTTTATAGATGTGACACGCGAAAATACGCTGTGCGGGAAAATTCGCAGTGGAGCGCTGAACGCGATTGCTTTTCGGTTGGATTTTGAAAAAAATATTTGCTTTCAAGTAGGGGGTGCGGCTCTTACACGGATTTATACGGGAAGAATCTTCCTTCGTGTAATTGTCCTATGCTTCGCTATCACTAGTACTGCTTCGCCTTTCCTGCGAAACTGCAGCCTCTCTCTATTTTTTATTAATCTGTGTCCTAGTAAAATCTCTGCCGCGCATGACTGCTATTGGTTCTGATTTCGAGCAAATCGGGCTTGTCCTCACTTCGGCTACTAAGTTATTTATATATATTTATGACCTCTGCAGGCAAGTCGCGATGTTTTCGTAACCAATAAATGTTGTAAATTATTATAAGTATTTTTATGAGTCGCTAGCATTACCTACTGGAAAGAGAAGCAATGCTGTGACATATAATTCACGTGCATTTCACACACCGTTGGTAAAAGACTCTGCCGAAGGGGTGACTGAAGTTTGCAGGTCTTTTTCAGTGTCAAAAAAGCGCGCAAAGCAATTTGTAGCGAGTTGAACATACAGCACCATATTATTTCTCTAGAAATAGGCTATCCATATCATTGGACATAATTCTTAGTTGGCTACCTCTTTCTCTTTAAGAATCTAATAAAATTTTCCTGTGTACACATTCAAATATAATGTGCCTGTGCATGGTGTTCACACTGGAAATTAAAATAACATGGTGAAGTAAAAGAATACGGATTAGGTAGCCGCCGTTGGTGCTTCTAATGCGCTTGATTTCCCATTCATCAATACTTCTTTTTGGGCGAGTTGGTACATCTTGAAACTTTGGGTAACAGCGCAAACAGACGACCACAAGAAGGGAGACACGGACACACAGGCGCTGACTAACAACTGGTTTTATTGTGAAGGATAGCACACCTTATATATGCCAGAGTGAAGCAAGGGAAAGGGGAACATAACAAGGGTAACATCGTGCCAACAACGCAAGCGCAAAAACAGCCAACCAAGCGCAACAAGACGCGAATAATTATTTTTCTTTATAATCTGAACTCCCGATAGCCGCATCCAGAAGATAAAATTCAGCGTCAAGGAGAGCAAGGGAAGGGGTGCTGAAGCACTTGCTACCGAACTTCCTGATGTGGTAGGCTTCCAAACTTATGCGCGCTGTCCTGTCACTACTACACACAGCGACCAGTTTCGCCGACGTAAAACATCCCACAAGACAATGACCGTTTAGGGGAACACGCTTTAAAACTGAAAAAACGAGATGACAAATACGCACATATAGTTGCGCACGTTAGCAAGTGCACTGATTGTGTGGCCCGGTTAAAGGAGACGACGATTCTAGGAAAGAGTAGTGACAAGACAGCGCGCATCAGTTTGGAAGCCTACCACATCAGGAAGTTCGGTAGCAAGTGCTTCAGCACCCCTTCCCTTGCTCTCTTTGACGCTGAATTTTATCTTCTGGATGCGGCTATCGGGAGTTCAGATTAGAAAGAAAAATAATTGTTTGCGTCTTGTTGTGCTTGGTTGGCTGTTTTTGCGCTTGCGTTGTTGGCACGATGTTACCCTTGTTATGTTCCCATTTCCCTTGCTTCACTCTGGCATATATAAGGTGTGCTATCCTTCACAATAAAACCAGTTGTTAGCGCCTGTGTGTCCGTGTCTCCCTTCTTGTGGTCGTCTGTATGCGCTGTTACCCAAAGTTTCAAAACGTACCAACTCGCCCAAAAAGAAGTATTGATGAAGTTCATTTCTTAAACAGTGGGCCCTTCTTTCTGTGTTTCACCTACCTCTTCCACCGTCGACCTTCTACTGAGCCACATCGTCCACGCAACATGCCAGGCAAGACGCTTCGCCTTTTGCATCCGGAAAGGACTCGTCCCTAATGAAGTAAGTGCCCTCTTCGGGCCCGTAAAACCATCGTGGGGGCATGTGAAAAGACTTTGCAAATTAAGCCGCTCAGAACGTTGGCGTCAAGTCCGACTTTTTCAGGACTGGTTGCGTCTTCTGTGTTCGAAGGACCATCCTGAGTGGCTCGCGCTTAAGAAGCTCGCATCTTTGAAGCGCCTAGCGGCACAGCTCACGGAGTGCAGGTGGAAGTGCATCTTGAATGACTTGCTCCGGTGTACCGAAGACACGAAATTAGCGCAACATGGAAGCAATGTCAGTGTCATGGGGGACGTCCACATACCAGAGAAGATTATGCGTCTTCTGCAGAAAGGACCTAAATTCGGTGTCCAACCTGGTGTTCCCACGCATGATCTCATTGCTATGAATCAAAAAGTGGCCGACAAGGCTACAGATGATAATCGGGACCGCTGCCTTCTTGAAGGTGTTGACTGCCTGTGAAAGTTTGCTCCTAAAACCACGGACTCGCAGCATAGTATTTTCTTGAACGACGTAGTATCTTTTTTCAAGCGCAACAACCTGATGCTTACGCAAGCTGATAAATTGTCGCCGTTTTACCCAAGGCACTTTACAATGAAAAAGCGTTGGCGGCGGTTAATAAGAACTTTGTCCCCATGAAGAAATGTGAAGTGCGCGTTAAAACCACGTTTGTCCAGTTTTGTAAGCAGTTAGACCTCGGCAGGCTTGCCAGGGACATTTCCAACAGTAGGGGAAACAGCTTGAGGGTTTTTTTTTTCACAACCAAGACACATAAGCCCGAAGTTCCGTTTAGGACTATTGTTAGTGAAGAGGGATCGTGGCAGAAGTGTGTTAGCCAGTTTTTGTTAAAGAAACTCAAGACGCTTGTTGTGAACGACCCATTTCTGGTCAAAAATTCAGCCGCAGTAGCACAGTTTCTAGAGGGAAATGATCTTGTTGGTTTTGGTTTTTCTGTTGACGTGCAGGACTTGTTTTATTCTGTCCCGCAGAATCAACTGTTAGCGTGTGTCAAAGAGTGCATTGAAGCTAACGGCGACGTATCCTTCCAGAACACCGCCGGCGTGTCCGTTGATAATTTTCTGTCTTTATTGCAGTTTTACTTGAATTCTACTTTTATTGTATTTGACGATCAGCCTTTTTTGCAGCGTGATGGCACCTGCATAGGGTCTTGCGTAGCCCCTATTCTTTGTGACATTTTTCTGGCCAAGGTGGACGACAACAGGTGTTTAATGGGGGGCCGGTTTTAAAAACTTTTAGGTATGTTGACGATTTTTAGTGCTTTTAAAAAACAGCCTGCCTCCACCTACTCCTCTACTGTAGGTGAAGTTTTATCTTTTTTTAGCAAACATAGACGTGGGTTGCGTTTCACCCATGAACTTCCGGACTCTTCAATTTTACAGTTTTTAGACCTTAAAATCACGTTCTGTGATGGACACGT
This sequence comes from Dermacentor silvarum, assembly GCF_013339745.2. Lineage (NCBI taxonomy): Eukaryota > Metazoa > Arthropoda > Arachnida > Ixodida > Ixodidae > Dermacentor > Dermacentor silvarum. Next base: position 116,219,522 of record NC_051163.1, read on the forward strand.
TTGCTGGGGATACTACCCACGGGCTAAGAAGGAGCTACTGCCCTATGACTCGGCACATTCCAAGACAATTAAGAGAGGAATAGCGGTGATGTGTATGGAATCGGCTCTCCAGAAATTGTGCCCACATCACATGACGCTCAGTTTTAACAATCAGGTAAGCCGTGTTTTGGCTGCAGGGTTTCCCGTCTCGGTCTTGACTGCTGTTTCTGAAACCTTCCTTCAAAAATTGGGTGGTCCCCTACATCCATAAACTCTCCCACAATCTCAAGAAGGTGGCACGTAGGCACGGCGTGCCAATATGTTTTTCTGCCCCTAACAAGCTGGGAAAGTTGTGCCCACGTATCTGCAACACCAGTAAACGTGGATGCCAGAAGAACCACCAACCGCCGTTCGTTAAATGTTCCACTGGAGTGGTGTATTGCATTCCCATGTCTTGTGGGATGTTTTACGTCGGCGAAACTGGTCGCTGTGTCAATGACCGTTTAGGGGAACACGCTCTAAAACTGAAAAAACGAGATGACAAATACGCACATATAGTTGCGCACGTTAGCAAGTGCACTGATTGTGTGGCCCGGTTAAAGGAGACGACGATTCTAGGAAAGAGTAGTGACAAGACAGCGCGCATCAGTTTGGAAGCCTACCACATCAGGAAGTTCGGTAGCAAGTGCTTCAGCACCCCTTCCCTTGCTCTCTTTGACGCTGAATTTTATCTTCTGGATGCGGCTATCGGGAGTTCAGATTAGAAAGAAAAATAATTGTTTGCGTCTTGTTGCGCTTGGTTGGCTGTTTTTGCGCTTGCGTTGTTGGCACGATGTTACCCTTGTTATGTTCCCCTTTCCCTTGCTTCACTCTGGCATATATAAGGTGTGCTATCCTTCACAATAAAACCAGTTGTTAGTCAGCGCCTGTGTGTCCGTGTCTCCCTTCTTGTGGTCGTCTGTTTGCGCTGTTACCCAAAGTTTCATGATTTCCCATTGTCAGGATTTTCAGAAATAAAGCGAAAGTATGAGTAAACGCCGTGTACGTCAGCGTCAACAATGATGCAGTAAGCTTTTAGCCACAATAACATTTTAAGGGAAGAGGTAGAGGCAACTCAAAAGAAACCATAAACGATTTGGGTAACAGGACTTACGTAATGACATTTTATTAGCGGGGGGAGGGGCGGAGCCCCCCGTCCCCCTGGAAAACTACTCTGCATCTATTGAATGCCTCCCCTGCCTTCAACTAATCTTTTCTCGCAGATCTTTTCCGCACGTCTTTCCATCTGGCGGCTAAAGGAGCTACCAAATATATGATACAAATTCGTTTTAAGACGGCGCTTTAGCTTGGGTGCTCCTACCTAAATATATGTGAAAGGAGAATTCGTTTTTCTCACCAACCACCGCACAAAATTTGACTAGGTTTGTTGCATTTAAAAGGCAAACATCAAATCTGGTGGCAGGTGGTTTGGAAGTTTCGATATATGTCGCCAATTTTTGATTAAATATTGCCAAACACCGCAAGTTTGCAGAAAACGAGGCTACCAAGGTTAGAACGCTGTAACTCAGCAATGAAAAATGATGTCACAATTCTCTGCATCGCATCTAATTGTACATCTAAAGCGGACGAAATTCATATATTACGCATGAATCTCAAAAAACTTAGTAATATGGAAATACGGCTTTTGTAGAACCCTTGTACACGGCGTTACGCATTCAGGTTTGATATACATTGACATATCGAATTTGTCTGCTTTGAATGATCCAATGGATGCCGTTTACACAACAGCTGATCTTGATGCAGACCTATTAATTCGGAAAGTTTGTGCTTCTTTGGGACTTTAGAATTTTTGAAAATTCCTCTTAAAAATTCAATCCTTTAATCGAAACTGCGCTTCCTGCAGTCACTAGAATTAAATTTTCTTTCTCAAATACAACAGATTTCATTAAAATCGGTCCAGGGGTTATCTCAGAAAAGCGTTTCTGGGTTTTACACGTACTTGAGTAGGCCGCATCGGAGTTTGGCCCGAGCTCAAGCTTCCTCTCAAAAGATGGCGCGACACTCCTGCGCCGGCGTATGCTTCGCTCAAGCAGCTGCACAGAAGGAAATAAAGCAGTCTCAAGACTTCGCGAACAAAGGATATATAAAGATATTTGTTGCAGCGAGAATAGTTATGCAAACGTTGTTTGAACGCCGAGCTACCTACTTGGCGCATAGCTGGCGCCAGAAGGTATATTTCACCTCTGTAACGTTATTCTTCGAAACAATAAAGAGCAGTTGGCCGCGTAAAGTACCTTCGCTGAATAATACGACGGGATATATATATATATATATATATATATATATATATATATATATATAACTGTTCTTTATTGTGTCGAAGAATAATGTTACAGACGGAAAATATACCCTCTGGCGCCAGCTATGCGCGAGGTAGGACGCTCGGTATTCAAACAACGTTTGCATAAGTATTCTACCTGCAACACATATACGCACCTTCTAGAGCTGAATTTCTTTAAGAAACCTTTTTTTCTATTTCTTTATCTTCATTTTTCTTTCAGCCCAGATTGTTCCAAGTCTGCTCGGTCAATTTCTCGCCGAATAATTGCGGCTTATCCCGGACTCATTCGATACATGTAAACTGCGTCGAGCATGTAAAGAAACTATAGCGACTGCGTTGAGGAAGTCGGCTAGGAGCGATCAGAAGCATGTGGCGAAGACGCAGTGAGGGGAGATAAGGAAAGGCTGCGCGCGGTGGCCACAACCGAACCAAGTTAAAGCGGATTACACAAGTGGTAATGAAAGTCATTACGGCAGTGTCTACCTTTTTTTTTCATAGCACTACGGCACGGAGGACAGTAGAAGCGCTGAAAGTATCTGCAAGTGCGATGACGCCTATACAGCTCGAAGCCGGGCTTTGATGCCAATCTCTCCTCATCTTTCGGTTACTTCTCTAGCCTGCCCGAAACTAATGACAGATGTTCAAGTTACTAACCGTGGGATAGACACTAAAAGTCAGGTCACATGGCTTTCCACCTTTTTTGACAGTCCATGTCACGGCCGCATTTCGATGGGGGCGAAATGCGAAAACACCCGTGTACTTAGATTTAGGTGCACGTTAAAGAACCCCAGGTGGTCCAAATTTCCGGAGTCCCCCACTACGGCGTGCCTCATAATCAGAACTGGTTTTGGCACGTAAAACCCCATAATTTAATTTTTTTTTAGTCCATTTCTCTTTCTCTGAACTCTGGAGACAGTGAGCGTGTTGCAGGCAAGACTGTTGTGTTTCGTGGTTCATGCGAAGGAGCAGACAAGTTTCCAGGGGCGAAGCGACGTTTATTGCCACATGTTCATCGGTGCGTCGCTGGTCGAGATAAGCCCGCGCGCAGGTTGCGGCGCACGCCTTTTATCCGTTTAGCACGCCTGCGCATTAAGGACTGCGGCGATAGGCCGGACACCACAAAGACGAAAGTGGCAACATGAGCCTCAAGTTTGGCAGTGAGAACTGCCATCGTACATCATGACCGGTAGGGGCGTCGGTAGGGCGGTACACCGTAGGGCGTCTTCAAGATGCAAATCGACACTGCTTTGCATTTTCATTTCACTTGATTTTCCAAATGGTGCGATATGGGGGTCATAACACAAAATATTTGAGAATGATCGACACAATTTCGATGACGCAGCGTACCTAAAACAGACAAGTTCATGCGCACATGAGGGGGACATATACAGGCGCAGGTGTATCTCCTTTTCATGCGTGCGTTAACTTGTCTGTTTTAAGGGCGCTGCTTCATCACTATATCATGGCTCACCAACAAGTATATGAGGAACGATAAGATGATCATAGATCTAATCAGCCGCACAGACTGATCACTAGTATTAGCGAAATTAAATCCAGCAAATGCTTATCAGAAGTTTTCGAACATCATAACTAACGTCCTCACCGCAGGCACTGAATTAATTGCTTATAGACATAACATTTCCACTTCATATAACCCGTGCATAACAACTAGCCTTTTCAACTGCCTGCGCAAGAAAGATAACCTTTATAAAAAAACGGAAAGTCAGCCTTTTAATATTAATTGACGTAATCGCTATAGGACATATGACATTTTAGGGTGGCTTCTCAAGGACACTAAATAGTCTTATTGCGAGAAATAGATTAAAAGCGCTGGTAATAATTGAAAACAGCCAGTCGAAAGTAATTAATTATTTTCTCGGCATGACTACGTCTAATACCGTTATACCCAAGATTCGGCCAGGAGATAACACCTACGATAACCCAACTGACATTGCGCATGGATTCAATAATTCATTTTCTGGGCAGAAAATCGACACTTTTAAACCTGTCAATTCCTTATGCCCTCGTTTGCGTCACACCTTCTTTCTTTTTCCTGCCTCACCCGAAGAAGCATATATTTCCATCCATAACATGAAAGTCACGAGTGTAGGACAGGACGGCTTTGACTCCATTCACATTAAATTAATTTAATTGTTACACACCCACTTAATTTGTGACACGTTTTCACAGATCACGAACATGATATTTCAAATTGGAATTTTCCCGGCCACATTATAAAAAGCCAAGCTAACTCCTGTTTTTAAGAAATGAGAGAAATTCCTCACCTCGAACTACGGTCCCGTTGCCATACTTTTCTTTCTTCAGCAATGTTATTGAAAAAAGTATGGTCACTCGTTTGACTAATTATTTGGAAAAATGTAACGTTCTTTCTCCAACTCAATATGGCTTTCGGCAAGGCTTTCCTACTGAGCTAGAATTAATATATTTAGCAGACAACATCCAAACCGCGATAGATGTTAGTAATTTTGTTGCTGCGTTATTCATTGACCTTTCAAAGGCATTCGACACCATTTTCACTGCATATTGTTTCAGAAGATTGTTTCAGAAGCAATAATCGATTGGAATAGCCGGCCTGGCTTTAACTTTGCTCCGCAGTTATTGACAAGATCGAGAACAATCGGTGCACATATCAGGTATTTACTAATTATCTAAAGTAACTAATACAGGTGTGCCGCAAGTCTCCATTATTGGCCCTCGCTTGTTCTTAATCTGTGTCAATGACCTTCCATTGTGCCTAAGCTCATCTAATTGTATACTCCATGATGACAACACTACCATACTACGTGCAGGTGAATATAAAGACTTACTATTATCCATAGTTAACAAAGATGCCGCCAATGTGTCGAACTGGTGCCTGAGTAATGGACTAAGTATTATTACTAAGAAGTCTTATTTTATTATCTTTTCCTCACACAATATTGTGTATATTCCTGGCGCTCCATCTATTCCCATGGACCCGCCGGGTTGGCTCAGTCAGCTACACTCTAAGAACAGTTGCACCCTTTGGGGTGCATTTTTGCCACGCAACAATAATCGTCATCTGTCTTGCTTGCGTTTCCTATCTTGAAAGCTCTGCACTTGCTACTTTCCTGTCGAGAACGCTGTGTCACGCTGATAACGGTCTTGTCGTTCGTGACCTAGAAGTGCCGGGCGCACAGCGTTAAAGAAAGGAAAGCCACGCAAGTCAGATGACGATTATTGTTCTGTGGCAAAAATACGCCCCAAAGGGTGCAACTGTTTTTAGAGTGTAAGGCGTTGCGCTGCTGAGCACGAGATCGCGGGATCGAATCCCGGCCGTGGCGGCCGCATATCGATGGAGGCGAAATGCAAAAACGCCCGTGTGCTTGCGCTGTAGTGCACGTTAAAGAACCCTAGGTGGTCAAAATTAATCCGGAGCCCTCCACTACGGCGTGCCTCATAATCAGGACTGGTTTTGGCACGTAAAACCCCAGAAAGAATCTATTCCCATCGGTAATGACATAATATTTGCTTCTGACAATGCTACCTTCCTGGGGGTAAAGTACGATGGGCATCTAAAATTTACTATGCATATCAACTCACTTATGAAGAAATCGTTGAGCGGAATTAGATTGTATTTAGGGCTAGGTCATGAGTTGAGATTAAAACCCTGCTATCACTAGATGGGGTAACACTACCCCACACATTTGTCCCCATTTCAGCACCTTCAAAATCAGGCTATACGTATCATGACATTTACCAATCCTACAGCTTATGCTTCCCATCGCATTCTGATCACAACATAATTTCTTTGAATAAATTAAGCAAATACTCTCTCGGTATTTTATTTTACAAGTTCGTCAATGGAAAACTCCCAATAGGCCTTAATTATTAAGCCAGATCAGTTCTTCCACGTCGCTTCTACGAGATTCACTTCACAGAATAACATTTATTTACCTAAACCAAGAACTAATTACGGAAAATTCACCGCAAATTTTGCCTCAACTTCAATGTCGAATACGGTACCCATTAGCCTTAAAGAATATTTCATATAAGTTCACATAAGTTCGAGTTGCGCGCGTTCTTTCATCATATATAAAGTTGACTTATATACTTTACGCATCTTTCTTTTTTGTTTTCTTTCATACCTATGTTTCATTATTTATTAAGTGTTTTTGTTGGTACTTTAATCACGTATGCACTAATTTCCCGTTTGCTGTAATTACAATTTTCCCCCGTTCTTAAGTATTAACAGGAGTTCCCTTGCAGTAATTGACTATGAGACCTCCTTCTGTATATATTTCATACCAAATGCACTTATATTGTATGCAATAAAGAATTGAATTCAACTGAATTGCAAAACTTCGTATCACCAGCCGATGATCTGATGATAGGTGCGATGTTGTACGGAAGGCCGTCTTAGTCGGTTACTGTGCGAGAAGGTAAGGGCAACGATGAACTGGCGGACGGGCACGAGGTTGAGCAACGTACCTCTGCAAAGTGCTGGCACTTCACCTTTGTGGAGTGCTGGCAGGTGGTGATATGTATGATTTGTTGTTGAGGGTGCTACAGAAAAACCCTATAAAATAACCACAGGCTCACAATACAGCGACAATCATTAGTTTGTTAGAGAAGTTCTAGTTTCATTGAAGTTGCGCTGATGCCTTATCAGTATGAAGAATGGCTAAATCTTGGTGCTAGATACTACAGTGATTCGACAGTGTTTATGACGTATTTTTTGTTAGGGTTCCAGATGGTTGATTGCTGAGTATTTTCGGTCGTCAGTGTCATTAATAAAAGAAATGTCATTATGAAAAACAATTAGGCGCTGCTTCACACTAGTAGTGCGAAGACTGGGCAAACCGCAAAGCTGGCGACTGCTTCTTACGCTTCCCGGCAACTGCAGCTTACGTAATCGTAATGTTTACCCGCAAACGCTTGCGCGAAGGCGTGCTTTCTGTTAGAAGTGTGGCCTCTTGCGTGAGCCGATGCCGGAGGTTGCGCACAGCCGCACCAGAAAAAAAAATTACACCATTTTCAGTTTTCAGTTAGTGATTAACACGTATAATATTTCACTCCGAGCATATTGAACATGAAAGGGATGCGTTGTCGGTGCTTTGTTTAATGACATTTGTTTGTGGGCTGTCATTCTCAAAATTCCGAGGAATAACGTTGTCAATAATGTAAGACAAGGCGTGAGCAATTTTTGCGATAGAATGGTGTGGCAATATTGCCTGCATATACCGAATGTCATATAGCAAGGCGTGGCATGTACATATACCTAAATATATACGGAAATGTTTGCTCACGCACAACTGCGCCGACACCCGATTTTCTGCGACACGAGGCCCTTAAAAAACTTCACCGACGATTATGATACTACTTATGCGAAATTTGACTGCAGCTGTTTAGGTATTTTGAATTCGTGTTATAGTGAGTCGAATAATTTGATTCTGAAAGGCACAGTGCTCTCGGCGGAGGTGCTCAGCCTCTGATCGTGCAGCTTGTATAGCAGCAGCAGAATACGAAGCGCTTCCACCGGCCGTGCCGCTCATTGTTCAGCAAGGAAGAAGACGGGTGCGTGTGGCTAGCGTGAAGAGCAGTGGGTCGCCCCCATGGATCACGTCTCGTGCGGCAGTCCCTTTTTCTCCTCCCCCTTTGGTCATACTCTGTTCCTCTGATTTCGCCTGGTGGTTCCGCTGCACCCTCCTCCTTCGCTTTCCTCTTCGCTATTGCCGTCTTTAAACCCCAGCTGCGCTCCACGATCGCTCTTTCATCCTTCGCTGAGATCGTTCGCTCGGCTACACTCAGGGACGCCGGGGCACGCCAACGCTCAACGCAGAAACGGGTGCCTAAAAGCTATGCTCTGAACGCTGTTCAGCGGCAGACATGTAGATTTAGTACAGATGGTTATACATATAGGCGATTTGTTGTGTACGTACTGTGATGTGCACAGCTGCTCGGCAAGACCACAGCAGCCACGGGCAAGAAAACGCGGAAGGGTACCCAGAGATAGCTATGGTTTATTGAAAATCCTTGAATCATGCGAAATTTCAATACAATGGCATTGATGCCACTGGCTTGCTAGTTTTGCGAAAGTGCGATAAAAATTCAATACATTCAGCTCATGTCTGAATACGGGCCCTGGTGAAGAGAATGGGACAAGAGACTTCATATTGAGCAGCATAACGGCACAGCCACCGAGTCAAAACAGTGAATAAAGAGGAAATAAAAAAAAGCTCTTGGTATTACCAGAAAAGTAAACACTGCCTGTCATAACGTTTAGAACCATTACCTAACACAAACCAATATTTTGCTATAGCGGAAGAATTTTGCATTTTTTTATCTGAGCAAGGACCCTGGAGAAATAGCACGGCCAATACAGTAGTCGAAATTCAGTAGACACTCGCTGGCATTTTTAAATATTTTCCTGGTCTTCCTAAACGTCTAGCCCAGTTCACTGAGTCTCATAGTCGCGTAATACGATTCAGTGAATTCATTAGTGAGTATGCCGACCTATGAATGGTTAACATGTTTTGTGTTAGTACGAGGTCCGTTAGAAAAGTATCCGACCTTATTTTTTGTGAACACCTGATGGATATGAAACAAGCGCGCTTGCATCAGCCGACCTTAAACCTTTGTGCGCATGCGCGAATTTTTTCCCGCCTGCCGCTGGCTTCAGTCGCTGGGAAGCAGCGTTTGAGTAAGGTAGTGCGCAGTGCTCTCGTCGGTTTTTTTTTATTACAAGGAAAATGACGGAGTGACTGGAGCAGCGCTACTGCGTCAAATTTGGCCAGAAACTGGGCAACAGCCAAGTGGAAACCATTCGGAAGATTCAGACGGCTTTCGGTGACGACGCTTTGAGCAACACACAGATTAAGTGGTACAACCGTTTTAAAGACGGCCGCACATCGGTGGAGAGCGAGCCACGCTCCAGTCGCCCATCAACATGCCGAAATGACCAGGTCATTGCCGAAGTGAATGCTGTGGTAATGCGGGACCGTCGTGTGACTATCCGAGAAATTGCAGAAGAGGTGGGCATCTGCACGTTTTTTGCACATTCCATTATGACCGAAGATTTGGCCATGAAGACAGTTGGGGCGAAATTCGTGCCGAAGCTGCTCACGATGGAGCAAAAGCAACTTCGTGTTGAAGTCTCCAAGGACATGTTGGATTCCACAAACAGTGACCCTGACTTCATGAACACCATAATCACTGGTGACGAGTCTTGGGTGTACGGGTACGACCCGGAAACCAAATACCAGTCGTCACAGTGGAAGCATTCTACGTCACCAAGACCAAAGAAGGCCCGCCAAGTGCACAGCAACGTCAAAGTGATGCTGACTGCTTTCTGTTACCCCCCCCGGTGGTGTCCACCACGAGTACGCACCACAGGGTCAAACATCACCAAAGAGGGATGTCCTCCGTCACCTACGTGATGCTGTGCGGCGCAAGAGACCGGAGTTGTGGTCAGCAGGTAACCAGGTCAGCAGGTCAGCAGGATAGTTTTGGTGCATCTATCCCGAAAATGCTCCTGCACATTCCTTACACTTTATTCACACTTTTTTTGCAGAAACCAGAATCCTGTCCTTCAACAGGCTCCTTACTCGTCTGATATGGCCCCCTGCGACTTCTAGCTGTTTCCCAAAATCAAGATGCCATTGAAAAGAGCGCGATTTCAGACAAGAGAGGACATTATGGCTACAATGACACCTGAGCTAAACTCCATTCCGAAAGAGGCCTTCTCAGAATGCTTCCAACAATGGCAGCACCGCTGGCAGAAGTGTGTGGAGTCCCAAGGAGACTACGCTGAGGGTGATTAGGTTTCCAGCGCTCCAGTTATGCCAGGTTTTTTTTCTTCGGCCAAAGGTCGGATGCTTTTCTAACAGACCTTATATTCGAAGCTTGCTTTTCGTCCGCAGCGACATTGTAAACAATTGACGAATGATATCACGCTTGTTTTATTCAAGTTACTGCGAAATCTCAAAACCTTGATGTTCTAAGCATGGAGCGCTTTATACATAATAAGAGCTTATAATTTCCTGGCAGTTACCTTTAGAAAATAACTGGGAATTTCGCCTGAAGAAACATGCAGTTGAGGCTACCTCCAAAACTGAAAACACTATGTAAAATTCGTAACAGAAAGTTGGACTCCTAGCAGTCCCAACTGGTGTCCCGCAGTCATCAGTAAAGGATCCCATTTTTTTTTCAATTTTTATGAATGATTACCCGACACTGTTCAGCCTGCAGAAGTTGTCCTGTGCGCAGACCATATAGCACAGCTGACAGGAAATCAGTCGCTTGGTGTATCTTAACAGATGTCAAATATATAGGTACAAACCACTTTATGGTTAATAAAATCAAAAGATACGACATTGACACATGTACTTGTTTGTACTTTTATTGCGATAGCAATTATATGGGCCTCCAAACGCATTTCTGCCGTATCCGTTAGGTTCCGTGAAAAGTCCAAGGGCGATAGAATCGTCGCCGCGCGCCGCACGCAGTATGTGCGAGTGAAAGCGTACGAGGGTGAGCCGGTGATCGCGGCTCAATCTCGCGCACGCAAGGGAGGGAAGCGGGGAGGAAGCGCGCCGTCTTCCGTCGCGCGCAAGTCTCTAGAGGGAGGCTAAGGAAGGGGGGGGGGGGCGTTTGACTCCGGGCCGCTGTATCTTCAAAGGCAATCTGCGACGGGGCAAAGTCCACCCTACACTGGGTTGTCACGGCTTACTTTGCGATGATGCAAGCGGCAGAACGAAGGTGAATTCGGTCGCACCTGCTGCCGCGCTACCTCACTCCAGCGTTTCGACAGTGATCATGCACGCTCATCTAGTGATATGTGTTCATGTTTGCTTGTGCGCGCGTGACACCATGCTTGTTGATTTTGCCAATATACATATGTTTGAAAGTTTATACGGCGGGTAAAACTACCATCCTTACTTCAATAGCTGTCCACTAATTTGCTATCGCAATCGATGCTTCCCCTCTCGGGAAAAACTGCGACTTTTTATGTGGACCGTATTTCACCCACTAACCGCTTAAATATATTGTTCAGCGAATTACGCACTTGCATGATTTGGAACTTACTCGAATGTTATCGTTGATTCTATCTGTTGTCTGTGTTCTCACCGGACTGTGTAATCAGGTTGTATGTGCGACGCTAATAGTGTTAAACTTTCTGGAAAATATGCGAGCACTAGTTATTTCGCTGTGTAACCTTCGCGGAGTCATGTATAAAAGGCGACGCGATTAGCCTGCAGATCATATATCCACGATAGGCGACTATGCTCGCCGCAATCATTGGGGTTTGAGTGCCTTTTCTTTTTCTGGGCACAGGTTCGCCCAATAAAAATTTAGTTTCGTGATTAGCAGTTTTTGCTACTGTGTTCTTCACCATTACTACAACGTGACATCTGGTGGAGGTGCTTTGTTGTGAAACATAAGCACCCTGTAAGCCCAAGCCGTTAAGACATCGTCAACGTCGGCATGGACTATCGAGCTAGCCGCAGCCTTCAAAAATGTTCTACCCTTGACGTCCTGGAAAATAAACGCCAAGCCAGCAGTCGGAATGACAGAACCTGTGTACCGGATCGTACTGCAACAACCCATGTAGCCACGCACCTATAGCGAATCATTGGCTGAAGACCCGGAAAGCAGGCTGAAGACATACAAAAGGGTGGCGACGATGAGCAATTGGAAGACCATGGACAAGTTGTGCCATATATACTTCTCCTAGGAAGATGCGGTGAGCACTTTATTTGAGAACTGAGAGTCAACCGTAAGGACATGGGGCCTCTTATGCAACCGCGTCATGGAGGACTTTACGAGGGCAGAAACTTTGCTAGAATCCCGAGTGCTAACGAGAACGCTATAATTTAGACAAAATGGGCGACCCGTCTGTTTCGTCATGCCAACCCGAATGTGTCTGAGGAAAAGAAAGTTTGGTTCCTCATGCGGGGAGTAAAGCAAGAGCTCTTCACCGGATGAATTCGCAACCAGCCCATGGCACTCATGCAATTCTCAGTGGAAGCCACAGTCAACGAGGAGACGCTAGAGCGTGGGCGCTGACTACGGAGGGGGGGAGCTGTAGGGCTCCAGCCACCCTCACCCCGAAATTGTTGCTGTGCCTGCCCCCCCCCCCCCCCCTCGGAGCTTCGCGATGGGGTCAGGGGGCATCATGTCTGCTTTTATACTGTTTTGGGCAAATCGACCAAAGCGCTACAGTTGCCTAAATGTTCCAAGAACAGCACTGCCTTGAATTGCCGCGGCTACTTGGATTTGTCTCGCACCAACAAAGGAACAGGATGACAACACCAATAGTTGAAGATCCAGTTTGCCATCAGGGTTCCGATTTGCAACGGTAGCTCTCCGAACGTCTACTGTTCCAAGTCTCTGTGCGGAATCAAATGAACAGTCGCATGATAAGTGCAGTTGCTTCTTTCGTGAACATTATATTCTAAGACTTCGAACCCTTCCCGAACACCCAAATCAACTGCTTATTCGAAACATCAACCATGAACTTACCGTTAAAAATAAGCCCGGCAGACACTACACGATTGCCTAATGCAGTATGAGCCCATTAGCGCTACATCACTGCATCCTTCGCACCTCCCCAGGCTTCACGTTAGTAGAGCTGCATTTCGCTCAATGGGTCATTTGTCACTTACGCATAAAATTTAATTCACCGCTCAAACCGAGCCTACGACTAAACTCGTGCTAACTGTAATAATTAATCAAAACTAAAATAGTTAGAAAGGCGTCCATAATGGCCAAATTACTGAGGGAGTTAAAGAAAACAATGATATTTGCGCTAATACTTCATGGTAAAAGACATCATCAAGCTTGTCCAAAAATAGTACTAGTGACGGCTTGACCGCGTGGCGAGCTTTTTCTGATCTATCTTTAGATCTTATATTGTTAGTTTATTGTGGGAATGCTTGTACTTCCCAGTGTTTCTTAACCACGAAGAGCCTAAAATATCTTCCTAATTTTACAACTGTTAGCTTATTGTGGAAATGTTTGTATTGTGCGGCGGTTCTTACAAGCGAATGGTTTGTAATGAGTCTGTAATATGTAAATTGTTAGCTTGTTGAGTAAATGTTCATGTTGCCCAGTGTTTTGTCTCACTTTGACTAATGGCGTTATCAATCTATACCGAGAGTTTACATGTTTTTCATTATCGTTTTTTATTTATTGATTTAGTATCTTAAGAACCATGTGGTCATTCCTGTTAGCCCATTCGCTCGACTTTAGAAACAAATAAAACTGATATTTCCATATGTATAATGCCTCTCCACCTGTTTATATCTGTTGCCAAGGAGCATGCTTGTAGGGGATGGGACGAATGAAAAATAGAGGGTGATAATTGCCCCCCCCCCCCCCCCCCGGCAGATCGGAAACTCAGCGCCCACGCGTTACCGATTCGCACTAGCCAATATAACTGCCAAGTGCTTACGCTGTAATACGAAGTCCAAGCACGTGGCTCCGACGCGCTCCGATACACCAACAGAGCAGTCGTGCGCGAACAACTGCGTAAAATTTTTCCCGCGTCACATCCTGCAATGGCGTCCATCACCGACATTGTAAAAGAAGAAATTCAGCGGTTCTTGGGAGTACCCGATGTGCAGCCTGAATCGCTGCAGCGCCCGCCTGTAGTCACAGTCTATGTCGGGCCCTGTCGCCGTCTGGGCGGCTGCTGATGGTTTGGGCTGCCTTATAGGAAGCACGTAAGGAATGCCTGTTGCTGTTTTATGACGTAACGCACAGACCCCGTCATGCCTGAATTGTGCTTTTTGTTTGTGCTGCTGAAAACTGTACGTTTATGTTCTGTTGTCAAATAAACTTTCACTCTGAAGGCTCTCGGCTTCTTTATTGCAACGTGTTGAATGACCTAAATTATCTCCACTCATTATAAAGTCAGACAATAGGGCACATGCGGAAATGCAATTAAGATGTTCTTGGCAAGAAATTATATGGTGCTCAGGGCAGTATGCGGCCTTGCATTTTCTTGTAGAGGAGTCCATAGCCCAGATGCTAGTAGGATGAGGTGTTGAAATCAGAGTGAATCAAGCATGCAGTTGACCACTTCATTGCCTCTTCATTCACCGTCTATCGGAGTCAGATGAACTTATGCTTGATGGCACCTACGGCAATAAAAAATTACCAATATCATCGACAATCTAGAATGGAGGAGCAGATGTCTCAACGTTGAAGTTGACGGGATTCAACAAACAGACAAGCGAAACGTGATGGGAAAGGTCAATTCACTGGCGGCGCAACACGAGCTTGCACAGATCTCTGAGCACCCTATTGTTGCAAATCGCAGTCCACCTGCTAAAATACAAAATAAACCAGGCATAATTTGCCGCCTGTGTAAACAGTCGGATCGAGACTTGTGGTGGAAAAATAGGAGAAGCTTGCCCAGATCCGATGGAAGTGTGTTTCTCCTGAAAAACCAAACAAAAAGAACCTTAACTTTTTCTACAAAGCGAAAAATTGCCAAAAGCAAACAATTGCAACACGTGTGGCACAACAACGGACGCATTCCACTGCGCAGAAACGATGGGGAGAGCGCTGTGGCAATTCCCAGTACTTGCGACTTGGGAAAGCTGAGATAAGCGATAAATTGCACTACACTGAAAACCAAGATGCATTCAAGAAGCGTACCTTACATATTTCCGCACAAATTCGCGGGTCACATGGGACAAACGCCTAAGTTATTATTGAAGTGGTCGCACTTATTTACACGATCAGTAACGTACAAGGAGCTTGATCTCACTCTTTCGTTTTATCAGTTCGATAGTATATTTGATGCAATATTGCTAAGACAAGCATGGTTTTTGAACACGTGCTGATCTGCTTAACTTCCTATAGTGTATTTTATTTAAATTGTCAAGACTGTCGCAGTGGTGCTATAATATTGTTAGTGAAGAACGTTATTTCGTTTGATTTACAGAATTACTGTATAATCACAAGTGACTGCGAATTCCTGTCTATAAGGACTCTAAACATTGCGCTTTCTGTTTGTTACCGGTCTCGAATGGATTTGTCACCCATTCTTTGAGTAGCTTGGAAGCATTCTTTACATTTGTGAATAATGAACATTTTGATCTAACATGTGGTAGTGATGTGACGATTAAAATGTTGAGCAATTACCCTTCGAAAACTTAGAGCAGATGTCTCGCTAAAAGTGAACGGTCTTTTCAACGTGATTACATGAACCAACCCTTTTATTACAAGTTTACCTCGCGATGAAATGAATGCAGGCGTCCATGCTGCTTATTTAAGTGACGATTTAGCTATATATCCTTGTGCTAATCGAAACGCAATAAAACTATGTGGCCACCCACCCAATGTTTTCCCTTCTACCAATCTTTTCAAAAGGTCTTCTAAAAGCTATTCTAACGTGATTTGCTAAATTCGAGCAGAAACACAAACTTATAGTGAATTCGCAATACAGTTCCCACAGCGGGCTC
The DNA here is from genome assembly GCF_013339745.2 of Dermacentor silvarum. Classification (NCBI taxonomy): domain Eukaryota; kingdom Metazoa; phylum Arthropoda; class Arachnida; order Ixodida; family Ixodidae; genus Dermacentor; species Dermacentor silvarum. The sequence goes on from NC_051163.1 coordinate 116,235,296, forward strand.
AGTAGAAACAGGCCATTACTTTATCACGCAGAACATATTGTATATCACATCGAAAATAAAAGTTTAGTATTAGGCTTGCTCATTCATTTTACGAAGGCGCTAAGTCATAATAATCAATAACTGCTCAAGAGATAATTGAACTATACGGTAGACGTGGTGTTCTGTGTCGCTCCTACTTGCCACACCGGAAACAAATCGTCTGCTTAGATAACTCTCACTCGGAACCCGTAACAGTAGCTTCTGGTGTACCGCAAGGTAGTATATTCCCAGGCGGCACATCAGCTCGGGCCAACGTTCGGTGCGTATTTGCAGTTCCTGGCCCAATGATGGCCTATGTTTAACAGCGTGGTTCCCATATGGGCTACGCCATTGTGATTCCTGGCTCATTTTGAGACGGCCTATAGAGCACGGTGTGCTGGGGCGATTGCATTGTTATCTTGCCTTTGCCTCCTCTAATCTTGGGGCAGTAACGGACGGGTTACAAATTTAGATTGACTAGAAATTTAATTCGAGGTTTGTAGCAGCAAACAATTGTAGAACACATACAAAGAAACGAACGAACAGACGTGGACGTGGCTACTCGTTCGTCTGTTCGTTCCATTCTGTGTCTGTGTTCTACAATTTTCCGCTGCTACAAACGTCCAACAATGATCCAACAAGCTCAGTTAAACACCCTTTTAGAAATTTTAAAACAGCTATTAATGTGTAGCGATTACATTGCAAGTGTGATAAAATATATTTTTCAGAACCCATTATTTAAATGAACACATTTTCTTATAACCGCCATATCTTGTCAAGTCCCCGTAGCGGGGGAACGCAATTATTTCAGGAAAAACAGGCAATTGAAAATAAAATGGTGGGCTTCACTGTTGGAAAAGGCTGCTATTGCAGTAAGTGATGATGATTGTTGGAGTTTAGTGGCGCAAGGGCCAGGTATGGCCAAAGAGCGCCATGACAGTATTAGTTCGCGCCAAGACGATGGTAATAGCTTGTTAGTGGTAGATGAATAGGGAATTATATGAACATTAGATGTGGCATGGCTGTAAAGGGGCCTAAAATCAGTCGCTGTAAAGTGCGTAAAATCTATAAGTAATAAGATTATGCAATGAGTGATTATGTGTACTATGGACATGAACAATGCATTGCGAAAGAATGATACGAGCTACAAATAATTAAAGATACAAGAATTGGCCAGAGGCACAAGTGCCTAAACAGAGCCCTTGAAACACAAGGGCCTGGAGGCATGTGCAATTTAAAAAACTATCGCAGCAACATCCTCTAGAGAGAGGATGCACTACGAACTTATTGGGCTAATCACATGTAGCACAACATCTTTCAAGAAAGCAAGGACTGCGTTGGTGCTGAAAAGTGGTTCTTTACCGAGAAACATAGCGGGATGCAGAGGAACACAATAGCGATATGCGAGAGGAAAATGTTTCTTTCTTTCTCTTTCGGCTTCCCGACACTCCAAGAGGACGTGGAGGACGGTGAGCCTGTCGCCACATCTACCACATGTTGGAGGATCATTTCCATTCAATAGAAAATTGTGAGTACCATATGTGTGTCCTATTCTGAGACGACAGAATAAGACCTCAGTACGTCGTGTTTTAGTTGTACAGGGCCAGAAACCTAACTGTGGCTTAATCAAGTGGAGCTTATTAGTTGTTTCAGCGTCCCACAGACGCTGCCAGTGGCCTCGCAGTTTCCTTCGCAAAAAAGGCTTCAGATCTGTGGAGGGAATAGCAGCAGCAGGATTAATAGCTTGTGATGTAGTTGATTTGGCCAACTAGTCTGCGAGCACATTGCCCTCGATGCCTCTATGGCCAGGCACCCAGCATATTATTACATGTCTATGAGATTGGTAAATGTTGCACAAGAGTGAGTAAAGCTCAATAAAAACAGGATTTTTATGCTTTTGTAAAGATGTTAGTGCTTTTACAAGACTTAACAAGTCTGTGAATATTATTGCTTTTTCTAGTTTTAATTTCTTGATATGTTTCACCGCAGACAGTACTGCGTATGCTTCTGCTGTGAAGATACTTGTTAGGGGTTTCAATACATCAGATTTAGAAAAGGAGGGGCCAACAGCTGCATAAGATACGCCAGCATGGGACTTGGATGCGTCGGTATAGAATTCCGACCACGAGTACTTCGATTGAAGTTCGCGGAAATGCATTGCAATTTCGAGCTCGGGAGCGTGCTTTGTGACCTCTACAAAGGGTAGATCACATTCTATCACCTGCCACTCCCAGGGCGGTGAAAGCTTAGCTGGAGGCATTAGGCGATGTTCTAGAAGTGGGATATCCATCTCTTCGCTAAGTTCTCTTACACGCAATGAGAAAGGCCGCCTCATAGAGGGTCGATTATAGAAAAGCGTTGCACACTTCAAATCATTAAGGGTTGCAGAACAAGGATGTTCACGATCGGAGTGTACTTTGAGAAAATAGGTGAAGCTGATGTATGTTCTCTGGAAATGGAGTGACCACTCATTGGATTCTACGTATAAACTTTCGACGGGGCTTGTTCTGAATGCGCCAGTGGCCAGGCGGATACCTAGATGGTGGACGGGGTCTAGCATTTTTAGCGCGCTCGGGGCGGCAGAGTGATATACTACGGCACCATAGTCCAATCGTGACCGAATGAGGCTCTTGTGAAGGTTCATTAAACACTTCCTGTCGGTGCGCCAGGATGTGTGAGATAAAATTTTCAGGAAGTTCATTGTTTTTAGGCATTTCGCCTTTAGATGTTTTATGTGGTTAATGAAAGTAAGCTTAGAGTCAAGTATGATGCCTAAAAATTTGTGTTCTTTGTTCACAGGTATTTGTTGTCCATACATTTCGATAGTTGGATCTGCAACAAGACCTTTCTTCCTGGTGAAAAGAACACAAGAACTTTTGTGGGGGTTTACTTTGAACCCGTTTTCCTCTGCCCACTTAGACACTTTGTTGAGCCCCTGCTGTACCTGTCTCTCGCACACTGCGAGGTTACAGGACTTGAAGCCTATCTGTACGTCGTCCACGTAGATGGAATAAAAGATAGCTGGTGGTAAAGAAGCACGAAGCGTGTTCATTTTAACGATAAAGAGTGTGCAACTAAGCACGCCTCCTTGGGGTACACCAGTTTCCTGCACAAAAGGTCGTGATAAAACATTGCCAACTCGAACACGGAATGTGCGATTCAGCAGAAAACTCTCAATCACATTAACATATTACCACGTATACCAAAGTGGGAGAGGTCTCTCAGTATGCCAAACCACCATGTGGTGTCGTAGGCCTTTTCTATGTCTAAAATACAGACAAGAAGAACTGTTGTGAACAAAAGCTTCGCGTATCTGCGCCTCAATACGTATCAAGTGGTCAGTGGTGGATCGACGCTCGCGAAAAACCACACTGGTATGGATCAAGCAGTCTGTTTGATTCTAGGAAATGTAATAGGCGACGGTTTATCATTTTTTCGAAGACTTTGCAGAGACAGCTTGTTAGCGCTATGGGCAGATAACTCGATACAGAGGATGGATCCTTCCCCTGCTTCAGGATAGGGATCACTATGGCCTCTTTCCAGGCAGAGGGGATCTCGCCGGAGGTCCATATAGAGTTATACAGACAGACAAGGGTTTTCTTCGTTCAGAGGGTAGGTTCTTCAACATTTCATATAATATGCGGTCAGAGCCTGGGGCAGATTGGTTGCAACAGGCGAGTGATGCATGAAGCTCTGCTAAAGAGAAAGGTAATTATATGGCTCGTTCCCGGTGCTCTTTCGGTCCAGTTTTTGTTTTTCTATTGCTGCTTTGTATTTTGTGAATTCCGGAGAATAGTGCGATGAACTCGACACATGTTCAAAATGTGCACCCAGGTGGTTCGCTTGGTCTTCCAAGCTGTCGCCCTGTGTATTTACCAAAGGGAGTGAATATGTTTGTCGTCCTCTCACCTTGTTAACCCTGTTCCATACTTTGGCCTCATCTGTATGCGAGTGTATACCTGATAAAAACTTCTGCCAACTCTCTCTTCTGGCCTGTCGGCGCGTTCTGCTGCCTTGTGACTTTATCTTCTTAAAGTTGATAAGATTCTCCGCAGTAGGTGAATCACGTAGCAACCCCCACGCTTTGTTCTGTTTCCTACGAGCGTTCCTACATTCGTCGTTCCACCATGGGACACGGCGTTTGCATGCCACACCACTTATTTCGGATATGCATTTAGAAGCGGCATCAATTATGAAGGCAGTGAAATACTCTACAGCAGCATCAATTCCTAACGAAGACATGTCAGCCCAGGAGATATTGCTAGTAAGAGTTCGAAATTTCTCCCAATCTGCTGTATCACCTTCCATCGAGGGGCTTGTGGTGGAGACTTATTTTCTGTGGTTGTTCTCAGTAATATGGGGAAGTGATCGCTCCCGTAAGAACTTTTGGTAACTTCCCATTCAAGTTCAGGAAATAGACACGGGGAGGCTATGCTAAGGTCAATAGAAGAAAAGGTTCCGTTTGCAATACAGTAAAATGTAGGTTCCTTCTTATTCAGGAGGCACGCACCAGACGAGAAAAGAAATTCTTCAACAAGACGACCTCGCGCATCGATACGAGAGTCGCCCCACAGACTGCTGTGCGCATTGAAATCGCCAAGAACAAGATAAGGTTCTGGCAATTCGTCTATAAGGGACTGAAATTCATGTTTGTGTAAGTGGTAATGTGGGGAATGTAAAGCGAGCAAATGGTGATGAGTTTGTTCAGAAGAACAAGTCGAACTGCCACTGCTTCAAGGGGTGTTTGTAGCTGCAAATGTTGACATGCTATGCGTTGTGAATTATAATGGCAACACCGCCTGATGATGCGATAGCATCGTCACGGTCTTTACGAAACGTAACATAGTGTCGGAGAAAGTTTGTATGTGTTGATTTTAAGTGCATTTCCTGTACACACAGCACTTTTGGATTGTGTTGGTAAAGAAGTTCTTGGATATCGTCGAGGTTCCTAAGAAGGCCTCTGACGTTCCATTGTATAATTTGTGTATCATAATGAAATTAAATTGGTGCTGTGTGTACTAAAAACGGAAGTATTGCCTTAGATTACAGAGCCCTTTCCAGGCCCTGTAACGCGGGATTTGTCCTTTCTGAAGCGGTCGAGGGAGCCTCGCCGCTCCTTAGGCGCTTGGTGCGCCGTCGGGATGGGTGTAGTGTCCATTGCCTCTTGAGAGGCGCCGGGCACGCGCTCTTGCGAGCGAGAAGTTTCGCGAGAGTCTCGCCGCGAAGGACGAGACATTTGTGCCCACCAGCCCGGAGGTCGATGGGGCTGCCTTTGGGCCTGAGCTGCGCCGGGTGTTACCACAGCCAGAAATGGCCGGAGAGGGTGAGGCAGCCTTGACTGCACCCACCGTGGGAGCTGCTGGTGGGCCTGCGGGTTCGCTTCGCGTAGCGCAGGCTGCCACCGAGGGCTGTTGTGGTGCCGGCCACCCTAGGGTAATCGGGCCTGTTTGCTGGTTAGGTGGAGTCGACTTAGCTACTTCCACCCTGGGGGCAGGAGCCACAAGCGACAGCTCGCGGCGCACGGGCTGGGCTGGTGGCAGTAGCCGCTGCGACGCTGCCCCTAGACGCGCCGCATCAGCGTAAGTGGTCGTGTGGAATGGTGAGCACCTTTTGCGTGCTTCCCTGAACGATATGTTTTCACGGACTTTCAGTGTTAGAATTTCTTTCTCTTTTTTCCAGCTTGGACAAGACCGGGAGTACGCTAGATGGTCACCATCGCAATTTACGCAGTGAGGTGTAGCCTCGCAATTGTCTGAGGCATGGCCTTGTACTCCACACTTGGCACAGGTGAGTCGACCACGGCAGCTCTGCGAGCCATGGCCAAATCTTTGGCATTGGTAGCATCGTCTAGGATTTGGGATATATGGTCTTACTGCTATTTTTGTGTAGCCTGTTTCGATGCTTTGTTGCAAGACGCTTAATTCAAAGGTAAGTATCAGGTGTTTCGTGGGAATTTCTTTGTTGTCCCGTCTCATAACGATGCGCTGCACATTCGTGACGTGTTGCTCCTTCCAACCTTCCAACAACTCGGTTTCAGATAGGTCGATGAGGTCTGCTTCGGATACTACCCCGCGTACTGTGTTCATGGAGCGATGCGGTGAAACAGTAACTGGGACATCACCAAAAGTCACAAGCTTGCCGAGTCTGTTGTGTTGTTCCTTATCACGTAGCTCAAGCAGAAGGTCCCCGCTTGGCATTTTGGTGACTTTATAGCCAGGGCCTAGCGTGTTGGTCAAGGTTTTCGCAACTACCAATGGGGATATGGTTCTTGCTAGTCTTTCCGTTCTCTCACTATGTACTACTTGATATCGGGGGAAGATGTCTTTAGGCCGGGTGAACAAATTGAGAAACTCATCGGTGCGTCCCCTCTTCTGAGGGAGACGATCAAGAAGTCGAGGAAAAGCGGGCGTTCCCATAACAATTTTGTGTTTTTCGGCAGCAATGGCAGCCACCCACCACGGAGTCCAACAAGGGGACGCTACAGCACTTCACGTGTAAGGCTGCAGGCGCCAGCCGTACATTGCTGCTATAACCTCATATAAAAACCCAAGAGAGGGCACCTACACAAGGTTAACCCAAGCCGCCTATGAAAAGTGTGGAAGTAACAGAAGAGAAGAGGTGACAGGACAGTGAGGACAGAAAAATAGAGAAGAAAAAGATCGGAGAGGGGGACAGGAAAAGGCGACCACCGATTTCCCCCGGGTGGGTCAGTCCGGGGGTGCCGTCTATGTGAAGCAGAGGCCAAAGAGGTGTGTTGCCTCAGCCGGGGGGCCTTAAAGGTCCGAACACCCGGCATCGGCTCAACCCCCAGGATCCCCCTTTCCCCAGACACGGCTAAGCCGCGCACGGTTACACGCGGGAGGGTCCAACCCTCATGTGCTCGGGTACGTGGTGTCGCAACTCACCAAACGCCTGCTCACGCAGACGCCCCTGCGGGGTGCAGTAAGTGATCGCAGAGCGGAAAGAATGTGAAATCTGCTGTCTTGTTTTATTTTTTCCCTGCTTGCATTTGCGGGCTGATAAATTTGTGCTGTGGATCCATCAACTTTTACAGAACAGAAACGCTGTGAGCTAGATTGACCATTC